>NW_025534181.1:0-70000 GCF_020615455.1 Coregonus clupeaformis | reverse complement strand
CCTCAGGAAGCTGAAAAAATGTGGCATGGGACCTCAGATCCTCAAAATGTTCTACAGCTGCACCATTGAACATCTTGATTGGCTGCATCACAGCTTGGTATGGCAATTCCTTGGCATCTGACCGCAAGGCGCTAAAGAGGGTAGTGTGTACTGCCCAGTACATCACTGGGGCTGAGCACCCTGCCATCCAGGACCTCTATACCAGGCGGTGTCAGAGGAAGACCCTAAAAATTGTCAAAGACTCCAGCCACACAAGTCATAGACTGTTCTTTCTGCTACCGCACGGCAAGCGGTACCAATGCACCAAGTCTGGAACCAACAGGAGGACGCTGAATAGCTTCTATCCCAAGCCATAACGCTCCAAAATAGTTAAATTGTTAACCAAATAGCTACCTGGACTATCTGTATTGACACTTTTTGCACTAACTTTTTTGACTCATCACATACAGTGGGGAAAAAAAGTATTTAGTCAGCCACCAATTGTGCAAGTTCTCCCTCTTAAAAAGTTGAGAAAGGCCTGTAATTTTCATCATAGGTACACGTCAACTATGACAGACAAAATGAGAAAAAAATCCAGAAAATCACATTGTAGGATTTTTAATGAATTTATTTGCAAATTATGGTGGAAAATAATATTTGGTCATAACAAAAGTTTCTATCTTTTTTAATGACACTCATTATATTTGCAAATTATGGTGGAAAATAAGTATTTGGTCACCTACAAACAAGCAAGATTTCTGGCTCTCACAGACCTGTAACTTCTTCTTTAGGAGGCTCCTCTGTCCTCCACTCGTTACCTGTATTAATGGCACCTGTTTGATTTTGTTATCAGTATAAAAGACACCTGTCCACAACCTCAAACAGTCACACTTCAAACTCCACTATGGCCGAGACCAAAGAGCTGTCAAAGGACACCAGAAACAAAATTGTAGACCTGCACCAGGCTGGGAAGACTGAATCTGCAATAGGTAAGCAGCTTGGTTTGAAGAAATCAACTGTGGGAGCAATTATTAGGAAATGGAAGACCACTGATAATCTCCCTCGATCTGGGGCTCCACGCAAGATCACACCCCGTGGGGTCAAAATGATCACAAGAACGGTGAGCAAAAATCCCAGAACCACACGGGGGGACCTAGTGAATGACCTGCAGAGAGCTGGGACCAAAGTAACAAAGCCTACCATCAGTAACACACTACGTCCCCAAGGACTCAAATCCTGCAGTACAAGACGTGTCCCCCTGCTTAAGCCAGTACATGTCCAGGCCCGTCTGAAGTTTGCTAGAGTGCATTTGGATGATCCAGAAGAGGATTGGGAGAATGTCATGTGGTCAAATGAAACCAAAATAGAACTTTTTGGTAAAAACTCAACTCGTCGTGTTTGGAGGACAAAGAATGCTGAGTTGCATCCAAAGACCACCATACCTACTGTGAAGCATGGGGGTGGAAACATCATGCTTTGGGGCTGTTTTTCTGCAAAGGGACCAGGACGACTGATCCGTGTAAAGGAAAGAATGAATGGGGCCATATATCGTGGGACTTCCATCAGCAAGGGCATTGAATATGAAACGTGGCTGGGTCTTTCAGCATGACAATGATCCCAAACACACCGCCCGGGCAACAAAGGAGTGGCTTCGTAAGAAGCATTTCAAGGTCCTGGAGTGGCCTATCCAGTCTCCAGATCTCAACCCCATAGAGAATCTTTGGAGGGAGTTGAAAGTCTGTGTTGCCCAGCGACAGCCCCAAAACATCACTGCTCTAGAGGAGATCTGCATGGAGGAATGGGCCAAAATACCAGCAACAGTGTGTGAAAACCTTGTGAAGACTTACAGAAAACGTTTGACCTGTGTCATTGCCAACAAAGGGTATATAACAAAGTATTGAGAAACTTTTGTTATTGACCAAATACTTATTTTCCACCATAATTTGCAAATAAATTCATAAAAAATCCTTACAATGTGATTTTCTGGAATTTTTTTCTCATTTTGTCTGTCATAGTTGACGTGTACCTATGATGAAAATTACAGGCCTCTCTCATCTTTTTAAGTGGGAGAACTTGCACAATTGGTGGCTGACTAAATACTTTTTTTCCCCCACTGTATGCTGCTGCTACTGTTCATCATCTGTCACTTTATTCCTAGTTATATGTACATATCTACCTCAATTACCTTGTACCTCTGCACATCGCCTCGGTACTGGTACCCCGTGTATATAGCCAAGTTATCGCTACTGTATTTATTATTACTTTTATAATTACGTGTTTTACTTTTCTATTATTTCTCTATTTTCTTTCTCTTTGCATTGTTGGGAAGGACCCATTAGTAACCATTTCACTGTTAGTCTACACCTGTTGTCTACGAAGCATGTGACCAATAATATTTGGTTTGATTTGGAAACATCCTTATCTTTTGCAAATTCGTCTCCTGCTTCCAAAAACACTTTTTTTCTTTCCTCTCTGTCTCTCTTCTTTTTCTGTCTTGGTAAGTCTCCCTTTTCTTGCCTCCTTTCTGCCATACTCCTTTAGTTTATCTCTCTGTCTAATACTTCCCTTCAGGCTTTTTTCTCACCTGCACGGAAAAATAGATGTGCTTTTTCAAGTCATCTAGCCGTCTTTGCTGTAGGGGCAGCATTTTCTATCCTCTTCTTTTTTAAACAATACAGTGTCAATAGCTCCTAACTTGTCCCATAGAACCCCTCTTCCCTTCCTCTACACTTTTTACTTGACAACATAATCCTGCCTCACCGCTCTCTGTGATTTATGAGTCCTGGGTAAAAACATGCGCACCCACTCTCACTCTTTAAATTTTTTTTATTTATTATTTATTTATTTCCCTCTCACTCTCTCCCCCCCCTCTCTCTTTCTATTTCTCATTCTCTCGTTCGCTTTCTCTCTTTTTTTCTCTCACAGGGGAAAGCTAAGAGTGAAACTCTATTCTATATGAGGTAGAGGGGAAGCCAAGTAATTGGAGCGCTCTTTGATTTCCCTTTCACAACTCCTTGCACCAAAACACTGCCGTGTCCATCACTCACCTCACATTTGCCTGCGCGCATGCAAACACACACACACACGCACACACATGCACACACACGCACACACATGCACACACACACACACACATACAATTATTGACACCCTTGATAAAGATGAGCAAAAATGATTGTATAAAATAAATCAGTTATATCGTATGATCCAAAAAACTGGAAAATTATATCATTTTATACTAATACAATTGTTCAGAGAAAGAGATTTTGTTTAACAAGTAATACTTTTTTTCCTCAGAAAGGTGGGGGTCAAAACTATTGACACCCCTGTTATCAATACCTCACCTTTTTCTAAAATGTTTTATGAGTTGGAGAACTGCCATCTTCAATTCAAACCACAGGTTTTCAATGGGTTTCAAGTCAGTAGACTGAGATAGACATAGGATCTTTTTTTTATTTTGTGGCCAATTAACCGTTTCTTTGTGGATTTTGATGTGTGCTTGGGGTTATTGTCTTGCTGGAAGATTTTACATTGACATTTTGTAAATTTAGCAGACGCTCTTACCCAGAGCGACAAGGGGATTTTCACCTAGTTGGCTTTGGGATTCAAACCAGCTGTATTTTCATGTCATTTGACAAAAGCACCAGTTCCAATCCAAGTGCCAATGCTGTTTAGCAAACTCCATACGTTTACATTTGTTGGACGACATGAAAATATCGCTCTTTGGCCACGCACACAGTCGGTGGGTTTGGTTTCGAATTGAGAATGCATAAGCAGAAAATAATCCCATACCTACTGTAATATATGGTGGTGGTTCTTTGATGTAATGGGGCTATTTTGCTTTCACTGGTCCTGGTGACCTTGTTAATGTCAACACCATCATGATCTTTACCCAGTGCCAGTATATTTTAGCCAAAAACCTGGTTGCCTGACCAGGAGTCTGAAACTTGGCCGCAAGTGGATCTTCCAGCAAGACAATAACCCCAAGCATACATCAAAATCAAAGTCTCAGTCTCCGGACTTGAAACCCATTGAAAACCTGTGGTTTGAATTGAAAAGGGCAGTCCATTAGTGCAGACAAAGGATATCAAGGATCTGGAAGAATTCTGTGGAGGAATGGTCTAAGATCCCTCCCTGTCACGCCCTGGCTCTGGGGACTCTTAAATGTTGAGCCAGGGTGTGGATTTTTCTATGTTTAGTTTTCTATGTTTTTTGTTCTAGATCGTTTAGATCTATGTTGGCCAGGGTGGTTCCCAATCAGAGGCAGCCGTAGCTCGTTGTCTCTGATTGGGGACCATACTTAGGCAGCCTGTTGGCACCAGTTAGTTTGTGGGATCTTGTTCCGTAAAGGTTTGTGTTGTTGTAACCTCAGGACTTCACGTATCGTTCGTTTTGTTGTTTTGTTCGTGTGTTGTGTACTAAATAAAATGTACGCTTATCACGCTGCGCCTTGGTTCCATGAGTCATCAGTCAACGTTCGTGACACTCCCAATGTTTTCTCCAACTCATAAAACATTTTAGAAAAAGGCTCAGTGCTGTTATCCTTAAAGGTGAGGTATTGAAAAGTATTGAAAACAGGGTTGTCAATAATTTTGACGCCTACAATAAATATTACTAATCTCTATCTCTGAGCAACTGTATTAGTAAAAAATAATATAATTTCCCAATTTTTCTAAGCATACATACAGTATTTGAATTATTTATTTTACACTATCATTTTTGCTCATCTTTATCAACGGTGTCAATAATTTTGTACCCCACTGTACATATGCACACATTTACTCCCACACATAGCAAAAACATTTACCCACACATACTTTACACACTATACTCACATGACATGCAGTATACATATATGGATGCAATTACACTCACACACACATCCCATCCATATCCCTCCACCCATACTTTCACAAAAATTAATCATGAAGCACCCGCCACCCACAGAAAAACACAGTGCATTCGGAAAGTATTCAGAACCCTTGACTTTTTCCACATTTTGTTACGTTACAGCCTTATTCTAAAATTGATTGAATTTAATGAGAAACAAAATTCTCTGGTCTGATGAAACCAAGATTGAACTCTTTGGCCTGAATGCCAAGCGTCACCTCTAGAGGAAACGTGGCACCATCCCTACGGTGAAGCATGGTGGTGTCAGCATCCTGTTGTGAGGATGTTTTTCAGCGGCAGGGACTGGGAGACAAGTCAGGATCGAGGGAAAGATTAACAGAGCAAAGTACAGCAAGATCCTTGATGAAAACCTGCTCCAGAGCGCTTAGGACCTCAGACTGGGGTGAAGGTTCACCTTCCAACAGGACAACGACCCTAAGCACACAGCCAAGACAACACAGGGGTGGCTTCGAGACAAGTCTCTGAATGACCTTGAGTGGCCCAGCCAGAGCCTGGACTTGAACCCGATCAAACATCTCTGTAGAGACCTGAAAATAGCTGTGCAGCGACACTCCTCATCCAATCTGACAGAGCTTGAGAGGATCTGCAGAGAAGAATGGGAGAAACTCCTCAAATACAGGTGTGCCAAACTTGTAGCGTCATCCCCAAGAAGACTCAAGGCTGTAATTGCTGCCAAAGGTGCTTCAACAAAGTACTGAATAAAGGGTCTGAATAATTATTTAAATGTGATATTTCAGTTTTCTTTGTGCAAACATTTCTAAAAACCTGTTTTTGCTTAGTCTTTATGGGGTATTGTGTGTAGATTTATGGTAAAAAACACAATTTCATCAATTTTAGAATAAGGCTGTAACGTAACAAAATGTTGAAAAAGTCAAGGGGTCTGAATACTTTCCGAATGCACTGTAAATACTTTAAGTGAAAGTGTAAACAGTCAGAAACCCAACGGTGTCACTGGCGCCTGGGCCATGATGGTGGTGACACTGCAGCTAGGGCCTTGTCTAGGGACAGGGCACACACACACACCACAGGAGGCTGCTGAGGGGAGGACAGCTCATAATAATGGCTGGAATGGAGTGAATGGAATGGTATCAAACACAATGATGTGTTCGATACCATTCCATTAATTCCATTCCAGCCATTACTATGACCCTGTCCTCCCCAATTAAGGCACCACAGGCCTCCTGTGACACACACAGACACACACACACGCACACACTGGGGCCGGGGCTGAGATAGTGGTGACACTGAAGCTACGGCCTTGGCTAGAGACAGGGCTTTGGCACGATGCCTACTTCCCCCGCCGCTCCCAGCAGGTCACTGGTCATTAAGACACAAACACATGTGTATGCACAAAGGAAACACACCCACACAGGCACAAGTGCATATGCACACTCACATTTACACATGCATGCTCTAATGCACACACACACACATGCAACAGTACTAGAGAGTGTCTATTCCCATGTCTGCTGTCTACACACACACTCACACCACAGATTCTCCTAAGAGGGGCAGGTCCCACATGGGCTCCATTAAGGGAATCATCTATTCAATTAGAAAGCCTGTCGTTCACCACCCCAGGGCCTTCATTAGGCCTGTGACTTACTGTACTGTAGCTCAGTGTAGGTCTCAGCACTGACCCTTTCACAGCCAATCTCCGAGGTCACAGCGGATGGTAAGTAGAACTGCTAGGTGGGCCAAGCCAATGATATCATCTCCAGGACAGATGGCTGGATATGTGGATGATTCAATGATTATATTCAATAAGTGGATTAGTAGTGATTCTACGAGTTGTGGTCACTGGTTTGCACCATTATGGAGCAGCAAATGGCATGGTCTTGGCAATGTAATGTCAATGTAATATCTACTGTAGATATCATTTTAGAGCATTGGATGCTTGTTGTGTTTACAGTAGAACCCTATTTCAGTGTAATCATATCATGACCTTTGGTGAAATAAGTATGATAAAAGTGCAGACAAATAATCAAAGTCTGCAGAAGGGTTGAGTGATATCAGAACCACAAGAGTGAGACACTCCCTGCATTGAGGATTAAGTTGTATCAGTTCACGTCTAAGGGAATTTGAGGTGAAATAGCTTTTAATAAATTTCTCTTTCTTTTCCCCTCCCCCAAACCCAGTTAGGAGCGAAATGGATAGCACAGAGTAGGGGAGGAAAGAGGGAGGAAAGAAAGAAAGAGAGCAATGGCAATGATGGATGGAACATTTCAACCCGACTGAGAGTGTCTCGTTCAAATGTAATTGATCAATTGAATCCTCAATGGTGCGTCTTAAAAAGATGCAGCCGTTAAAAAGGTGAGATCCTTCGACTCAACTCACCCCTAGGGAGTGGATGATACCTCAGGATACCTCAGCATCTGCTGTGACTACAGAGCCTTTGAGTCAGCCAAAGGTCTGGTTTGTGAAACACCTGTGGATCATCTAAAGGTCTTCCCTGTGTTATTTGGGTTAAACCCATGCAGACATCGATTCAATACTTATGACTTTCAACCAAGATGTCCCCATCGCTCAATAAATCTCTATTAATTCGGTGGCGGTGGCTTTTCAATAGGGATCGGAGACTCTTTACTTTACTTCACATTCCCCTCATTTCTACTGAATGACAACGAGAGAGAGAGATTTGGTGTAATTTTTGCCTGGTGTGTAGAGTAGTAGAAGAGATCTGTAGGAAACCATGTAGGTATGTAATGACCTCAGCAGCAGCTTAGCTAGTCCGCCCGCCTGGTCACTTAGCTTCACTCTCTGCTCTTTGTGATTGACCAGCAGGATGATGGTCGGTCTGAATTCTGGCTCCATGCCTCACCAGTGACTACTACATCCCACTCGCAGCTTCCGCTGTGGCATCCCATGTACACACGTACAATAGTAAAAACACGCATGCTTGCACACACTTACACACACAAACACGCACGCACGCAGGCACACTCAAACACACAAACACGCACACAAACACATACACACGTCTAGTCATCACATTACCATATTCTGACTGCATGGCTAGAACAGCTAGAAGCAATTATTAGTGGAGAGTGCCTCCTTTTAGACTTTAGATTGGACATTGGATTATATTTCTGGCAAGTGTCGCGCCGTTACGGTCAGCTATCACTATTATCATTTTCCTTGCAGGGCAGGATGGGAAGTGCGGCGGCGCATAAAGAGAATTGTCAAGGGGGGTGGACAGGAGCCGTGGGAGTCTCCTCTGCAGGCCCGGGCTCGTGTTTTTGTCACAGTGCGTGGCCATGTGATGAGGGCCATCCAGCACCTCAGACCCAGGGCTCATGAATAAGATATGGCAGAGAGGGTCCCGCCGGGGCACACTCTGCGTCGTCCATTTGCCATTTGCACGCTTGGCCAAAGCCATGGAGGACGAGCGAGGACGGAGTACGCTCTAGGAATGCAGGGCCGAGACACAAATTACTACCCAGGGTGCTACAGGAGATGCATTACATCTGTGGATAGTATGGTTGAGGTCTACAATACTTCATGACTAAAGGTAAGGAATTGCGTAGTTTCTTGCTATGCACATTCATTCCCATTCCTATTAGGGCCAGAATTCCAAAGCTGCTTCATATTCATTCCCATGCCCATTCCTATTTAAATCCCAACCATGGTGTAACTTTGGTGTGACTTGCATGTCAAGTAAATGCTGTGTTGCATGGGGTGTGTCTGGGGTTTGACTCCTTGGGGTCGGTAACTTCCCATGCCATACTTTTCCCAACCATGCGTTGGTACAATGAGCCTGACAAAATCACTGGCCACTTTAATAAATGGAACACTAGTCACTTTAATAATGCCACTTTAATAATGTTTACATATCTTGCATTACTCGTCTAATATGTATATACTGTATTCTACACTATCGTAATAATGTTTACATATCTTGCATTAACCATCTCATATGTATATACTGTATTCTATACTATCTATTGCATCTTAGCATATGCCGCTCTGACAATGACATTGCTCATCCATATATTGATATATTCTTATTCCATTCCTTTACTTAGATTTGTGTGTATTAGATATTTGTTGTGGAATTGTTAGATATTACTTGCTAGATATTACTGCACTGTCGGAACTAGAAGCACAAGCATTTCGCTACACTCGCAATAACATCTGCTAACCATGTGTATGTGACCAATACATTTGATTTGATTGGATTGCACAACGAAACTAGTAGGGATATCATTGATGTAATGGGCAGATTATTTCTCACTTGCTCTCTATTTCTGCAGTCATACTTTGGATCCAGACATTAACTTTAGCATCTACAAAGTCAGTGCTGTGCTCACGTACAGGCCTATTGACGCCTCGCAATGATTGAGAATTATAGGCCACATCTTGAGGTCACAGCATTTGCAAATTCAATACGGCAAAAAGAGCAAAGTAAATTGCATGAAAATCTGAACATTGGATGCTCTTTAGAAGAAAGAAAAAAATCGGTATTTCACTAGTTCTGTCCAGGCTGGCAGATCAGAATGGGTTAATGACTTCCCCCCTAACGCACCCGACCGATAACCCCGCGGGAGGTCACACCAGCATCGACCCGTCCTCCTCCCCTCCCCTCCCTCTCTTTCTTTTTTCTTCTTCATCTTCTTCTTCTTCCCCTTTTTCTTGTTCTCCTTTTCCATCCAAGCGAGGCAGAAGGGAATCAATAGGAAATCAAGGAAACGGCTGGGAAATAAGTTTCTCATAAACGTTACAGAGTAAACTTTTACTTCAAAGGGAACTTCTGAAACGAGGGAAGAAGGGGGGAGAAGAAGGACGCGTCGGCCCGTGAAAGAAACTTTGATGCCTCGGCTTGCCAATGTGGAGCAGCAAATTGAGGTGAAGAGTCACACTGGGGAATGCGAGCGCACAGTGGGGATTAGAGGTCAAAAACACCACTGACGGATGTGACAAATGAATGGTTCTTCTGGGTAAACGCAACCTGACAGAGCCTGTCTGAAGGTGTTACTAAGAATGCTGAACACAACTCTTTTTCTGATGAGCTTTGAATAGGAGAAGTGATTGGTGAAGCACATCTGAAAATGGGTCTGGATACTGGTCCGATCTGTGGATAGTCCCTGGCACTATACTATAGTACTCTCCATCCCTACACTCTTAGAAAAAAAGGTGCTATCTAGATCCCTTTGAAGAACCCTTTTTGGTTCCAGATAGAACCCTTTTGAGTTCCATGTAGAAGAGGGTTCTACATGGAACCCAACAGAGTTCTACCTGGAAACAAAAAGGGTCCTACCTGGAACCTCTAAGAGTGTACACACTTACCGTTCTACAGTGTTTTATCCAGTTCTACACCAGCTACTCCAAAGTCCCTGTCCTCCTTTTGGCTTCTCTGCTTCTCTAATGTTTACCGCTCTGAAAGGTTGACGTAACCCTGTACCTCAGAGCCCGTGGGCCCCCTCAATCTTTTAAGGCACCTTTCAATTAGAGTAGTGAGCGAACTGTAAAGGGGAGACCGGACAGTCCGAGGAAGCAGTTAGGAAGCCGCTCTGGCGACCTCAGGGTTGATATCCCCATTTAACAGAGTGAGGCGTCACCAACGCTGGCCTCGGCCATCAGGCTAAACAAATGAGAGCAAACGAGGGAAAGAGAAAACACCGGATTGTGCCCTGGAAGCCACCTATAGAGAACGTGTCTAGACCAGCCGGTCGATTCCCGACACAAGACAAAAACCTGGAGAGAGACAAGGCTGTTATGCGAGTACCTTGGAAAAGAGGGAAGAAGAGCTTGTGGGGGAGGGATGCCTTGGCCAGCCCCCACATAAAACACACCCAGTGTACAGAGTATACTGAGTACATCAAACTGCCAAACAGCCTGGCACACAACACAACACACAGTACCTCCCAGGCCCTTAACCCATCCATGGCCACAATGAACAAATTAAACCCATTACACACACACACACACAGTATTCACTCACTTGGAAATGTTCATAAGCCTTCTCTCTCTCTAACATGCACGCATGCACGCACACACACACACACACACACACACACACACACACACACACGCACACACACACACACACACACACACACACAGGCAATGCCCCTAGATCAACTGCCTAGTGCCTAGACACACTTCCCAGGACAGCCCCCACATAGAACAAGCTCAGTATACAGACAGAGTCCATTAAACAGCCAAAAACCCAATAGATGACATCTCCTCCCAGGCCCTTAACCTTTTACTGCAGTGGGCTAAATCAGGGTCACACAGAGTGATTCTTGGTAGTCTTAAACAAATCTACTTTGAAACAAAAGTATACACATCACACACATGGTTATGGGCTTTAAAAAAAGAAGGCACCTGTACCATGTCAGATATAGAGTTGACATTTATTCAATTTTGAGTTTGCATCCCAATATTACACTTTATATACATCACAGAAGACTGAAATAAAACAAAACTATTTGACACAGAAACACCGGATTTGTGTCATAAATTTGCCTTTTTTTATATGAAATTATGAAATATATTAATAACATTCCACCCATGAGGCAATGAGGGCGCTTTTGGTCATTGACTTCAGGAAAGGGCTACCTTATGCAAGGACCACGATGAACTAATGAAACCCATTACATTTCATACACATGAGATGTCTAACAATGCAGTTACCCAGCTCTGATATACTATACAGCATGGGGCTGTATATCATTGGGGGAACCAAATAGGGCAGACCATTAGTGAACTAGTGTTCTTTCCTCATACAACATGAGACGAATGGGGAGTAGCAGAGGTAGGCCAATAGAAGAGAAGAAGAAGGCTTTGATATGCTTCACATATTTATTAATGGGAGTGCTGTGACATAACTGTTATATGTTCAATGAGAGGAAAGGAGGGGAATGGGTGAAGAACTCAATTAATGAGAAATGGGTGTTTCTGTGAGAGCGACCTTAATTAAAGCTGAGAGGAAGGCGTGTGGGAGACCAGGGAACACGACACGCACTTCAGGGAATTTGGCGGGAAGGGAGGGAGAGGGGGAAGGAGAGAGGGAGGGAGGGGAAGATGAAATACAGTATCTCCAGTAATGGGGGGAAAATGGAGAAAACAAAATGGAGGGCAGAGGTGATAATTGTGAAAGTGTGTGTGTGAGGAAAGCGGAAAGAGAGGTGGTGGAAGAGAGGAGGAGGTGGGAGGTGGAGGTGGAAGACAATCAGGAGGGGGACCAGCAGGGGAGCAGACTTTGGTGTTGTGAGTAATTGGAGGTGATGGCAGCTGGGCCACTAAGCAGGGAGAGTGGTGTAGGAAGAGGAGGAATAGAAGAGTGGATGGATACATGGTCAGTGGGAAGGAAGGTGAGTAGGTAAGTGTGTGTGTAGGTTTGTGGGGGGGGATGGTGTTGTAATTGGTTGGCAGGATGCTGGCGAGAGTGATCTCTGTGCTGCTCAGAGGTGTGTGTTTTAGAGGTAAGGCAGGAATGGAGGGAAGAGGGGGAGAAGGGGGGTGAATTGATCATCCGATTTGTTCATCCTGCGGAAAGCCTGGAAGCAGGACAGGGAATGGAAGGCCAGAAGAATTGGGGTTGTCTGAGTCCCGTCAAGGCGAAACAAAGATAAATAGAAAGAAAGAGGGAAAGAGAGAGGGAGGGCAGTTAAGGAGAGATGGGAGGAAAGTAAAATTAGACAGTGGGAGAAAGAGTAAGAGAGACAGAAATGCAGAGAGAGAGGGGAAGATAAAGTGAGAGACAGAAATGCAGAGAGAGAGGGGAAGATAAAGTGAGAGAGAGAGAGAGAGAGAGAGAGAGAGAGAGAGAGAGAGAGAGAGAGAGAGAGAGAGAGAGAGAGAGAGAGAGAGAGAGAGAGAGAGAGAGAGAGAGAGAGAGAGAGAGAGAGAGAGAGAGAGAGAGAGAGAGAGAGAGAGAGAGAGAGAGAGAGAGAGAAAGAAAGAAAGAAAGAAAGAAAGAAAGAAAGAAAGAAAGAAAGAAAGAAAGAAAGAAAGAAAGAAAGAAAGAAAGAAAGAAAGAAAGAAAGAAAGAAAGAAAGAAAGAAAGAAAGAAAGAAAGAAAAGTATGGAAAACTGGAGCCAAAAAGAAATGGAGAGAAAACAGATAAAGCAGAGAAACACTGACTCATGGGAGGATTAAGAATCAGATGCAGGAAAAAAATAAAATAAAATAAGGAAAAGCTCAATTAAAGAAAGAACTGGGTCAGAGGCATCATGGAGGTTCACATAGATGAGTTCAGAATTTCAAAGCAGCTCTGCTCTGACTGTCAGAGCGGCTTCAACCCAGAGAGGGAAAAGTGCAAAGGTCTTGGCTCTGTCAACATCATAGTATATGCAGTACATCCTGGATTGTTGTGGCTGAACAACTTTGAAAATAATCTTATTTTCAGTTCAAGGTCTTAGGCCTGTATAAGCCTATAGGCCAACATAGTGGCTCAATCACGATATATAAGAAAAGCTGGGATTCATGCAGCTTTCTACAGGGCTGAATCAGCATTGAGCAGAGTAAGATTGTGAGTGCTTGGCGCTTTACCGTGTAATGGAGTTGGAAATAAATGTCAAGGAAGATAAGCATTTTTCTCACAACCTTGGGCTCACAACAGTCCTTAGCAGTCCATACACAATCCTGAGTGGTTAGAAAAACTGTCTGAGTTCAACAGCGGAGTCAGGCATTCCAAACATTCTCACTGTGTCACCGATGCATTGTTCCAGTTCATCCCTTAGAAACATCGCCATCATTGGTTACAGCCTCTTCCTTCATCTCGTGAGCTGACTGAAAAGTATGTGCACATGGATATCTATTGGGAGGAGGAAGCCCAGAGATGCTTTGACTGACACATCTCTTAAAATGCCTATAAGTTTTGCTTCAATTCAAGTCAAGTGCTTTGGGATTATCCTTTGATATGTCAATCACTTCAATTTTTTGAAGTTTGGCCTCAAGTTTTGTGGGGGAGAAGAGAGAAGAGACAAGGGAAGAAGGGAGAGGAAACAACAGTGGGAGAATGTACAAGAGAAAGAATAGAGGGTGGCAGGGGTTAACTGAGGCGATGGAGAGAGGGAGGGAATAAGAGAAAAAGAGAGAACTCTGATGTGTCGTACGGTCACGCAGTCAGGAATCTCTACCCACTGGGCCAACACTGGTTGAATCAACGTTGTTTCTATGTAATTTCAACCAAAAAAGTCAATGTGATGACGTTGAATCAACGTGGAAAACTGATTGGATTTGCAAAAAGTCATCAACGTAAAGGAATTTCATATTTTTTTCACCCAACTTTTAACTAAATCCAATGACATGGTGACATTTTTTGTTGATTTCACATTAAATTGATGTTAGTTGACTACTCAACCAAATGTAAAGCAAAACTAGACGTTGAACTGACATCTGTGCCCACTGGGTAGAGAGTAATTTAGGGGTAGAGAAGGAAGAGGAGGAGGAAAAGTGGGTGATGGAGAAAGAAAGAGAGAATGTAGGCTACTAACTAAGTCAAGCAGGACACACCAGGGGGCTGTAGACAGTGGCTAACAAACCCAACCTATCACCTGAGCTGGAATGGGCCATTCCAAGCAGGTAAGCCCCTCCACAGCCCAGAGAAACCAGACACTCCAACCCAGAAATCTCTCCTTGTGGGAGGCAATCAGGTAGCAGTTGAATGGAGCTGCATTTATAATGTGTTTCTCAATGCTTAAGGGAGATAATTCTATGTGACTGAAGGATTTGCAGCAGGCACTTACATGGCCTCCCTTTTTCACTGTGTCAGGTTTATACAGCAGTGTGCCTTGATAAGCTTTCAAGCCACCTCCACCAACTAACACATCCCGTGATATGTTGGTTGGAACTCTAGGCTCTTACATGTAGGATATAATAGTCAGGTTTGTTTTGGAGGGGAATTTGACTGGAGGATAGAGAGGGGAGTAATTATCAGCAGTATGTCTCATCCTTCATGCACCCCTGACCTACATGGCAGGCCTCTTCAGGCCCTCAAGCCAACCCCCATTTACTTGGCAGTAAGTGTTTTCATGCCAATCAGCACTCCCAGGCGAATCTAAATAAACAAGGGATGGAAGGATGGTGGGAAAAAAAGAGCAGGTTGATCACTATTCTGCCCACACCTGCTCCTTTGCTTTCCCCCTTCATCCCACCCTTTCCTCCCTCTGTACCTCATCCCCCTCTCCACCCTTCTCCACTCTCCCACCGCCCGCCCCCTGGAGGCTGCTCACACTTCCTGTCAGTTTCCATTTTTCAGCGGCATAAACTGGAGCTTGTTGCCATGGAAACAGCCAGCACGGGGAGAGGGAAGAAAAAAAATTAAGATCTATGCCGCATTGCTGGACTTACGTGTATGTGTGTGTGTGTGTGTGTGTGTGTGTGTGCATGCGTATGTGTGTTAGAGAGAGAGAATGCTTATGAATGAGCGTAGGTAAACATTTCCAAGTGAGTGAATACTGTGTGTGTGTGTGTGTGTGTATGTGTGGAAATGATCTGTGTCTGTACCACGTACTCTTAATTCTGTTGTCCCCCAGGGCTCAGTTCTAGGCCCTCTCCTCTTCTCTATATACACCAAGTCACTCGGCTCCATCATATCCTCACAAGGTCTCTCCTATCATTGCTATGCGAATGACACTCAACTACTGTACTTTTCTCCTTCCCCCCTTCTGACATCCAGGTGGCGATATGCATCTTTGCATGCCTGGCAGATATCCCACCACCTCAAGCTCAACCTCGACAAGACGGAGCTGCTCTTCTGATATAAAAATTAAAATATATACAGGTTAAAAGTAATGACTAAATGTTCCACCCTTAAATATAGTTATGAAATGTTCTTGTTTTAAGTGATTAGTACTTTATTAGTAGTGACTAATTATTATACTCCGAAACTGTGTGAGATGTGTTAGAATCTACCACCTGGTAATGTGTGAGTGTAGGACCAGTAAAGATTATGACATTGTGTTACTATTTAGCAATGTGAGTAGGAGTTAGACCGGACGGCGAAGAAGAAGGAGAACTGTTAAACATGGTGCAGAATATTGTGAGAACGGCGATAGCTGAGGAAGGCAGGGAGTAGGCTATGATAAGAAAGTGTGTGTGTGAACTGATGGTCAGGAGAGCAATTATAAAGTGGAAAACTACAGCCTGCCTACAGAGAGGAGGGATTTTCATATGACGTGTGCGTATGAAAATATTGTACGACCATTTTGTGGCAGAATTCTCAATGAATAAACATCTCTGACTATGCAGACCGGGACTCTGTCCATTTCTTGATTTTGGGAGACGCACAGAGACACTGAAATAGTTTGTTAAATAATTCACTTAAAAGCTTGGTCCTTCTGAGCCGTAATCCAATACCTGCCTCTGTCATTCCAGGTAACTCTGAAAACCGTCGATGGGCGAATGATACATTCGTAAATAGAAAGTCCTGCTCTTTGACATTAAGGGTTAAGACAGGCCAGAGGACACCTGATTAATGACAGAGACGGTGACGGAATCCAAACCTACATTGAATTTCGGCTGCAAGGATAAGGTCAGTA
The DNA here is from genome assembly GCF_020615455.1 of Coregonus clupeaformis. Classification (NCBI taxonomy): domain Eukaryota; kingdom Metazoa; phylum Chordata; class Actinopteri; order Salmoniformes; family Salmonidae; genus Coregonus; species Coregonus clupeaformis. Next base: position 53,620 of record NW_025534181.1, on the reverse strand, counting down.
GTCTTTATTCATTACTTGGTGAAATTGATTTGAGAACTTGCTAAAATATTGACTGAGGGTAACGTCATAATTTAAAGTAGCAAATTGATCAATGTGTAGCCATTTTAAGGTAGCCAATTTAAGGTTGTAGCCAATTTAAGGTTGGTGGGTCCGTAACGATTCACGGTAATAGGCCATTAAAAAAAGATACTACCCGGTGTTGAAATAGAAGGAACTATTAAAAGTACACCTAAGGAATGGAACCTGTAGTAGAATATAGATCAGTGATGTTCAACAAATAATCCGGGTTAAACAAATACAAAAAGTACACCAGAAGGAATTAAAATAGCATGTGTGAGAAATAGAATATTAGTCATGTCAAAAGTCACAAACAACTGTAGATTTTGCCGTAACTCTATCCGTTTCATGAAACTGGAGCCTTACAAACTCCGGGTTACCGATAGTGTTAACCAATAATCATGTAAGGTTGTATACGTGTGAGACCTAATATTTGCTCAAAAGTCACATCTATGAATAATTCCAGAAAAAGGGACTAAAATAGGTTGCGTGAGAAAGAATGGTTGTCCCATCCGTTTCATGAAACTGAGGTCTTAAAACACTCTGGGTTACGCGTTGAATAATTTAAATGGTTAATTACAAAAGTTGATCATAATATTTGCTCAAAAGTCACACCTAATAATAAGTCCAAAAGAGAGGATATAATGAGTCAATTTGGATGGTTAAGATCACCAGGAGAACCCATTCCTGTTGTATGAGACTGTCAGTAATCATCAAGATTACATTGTGGGGATAAATTCCTCCGTAGAGTATGAGATAATTCTGGGGGACTAGTCAAGACTACCTATACAGGAAGGGGTGATTCCAGTTGTGGTGTGAAACTGTTTTGAATTACTTGTGATGTGCATCATCCTGGATGAGGGGATGCACAAAATAGACAGCTAATCGGGTAAAAAAGTAGTTCATCTCAGGTAGGTGAACGGTTGTGAACGCCACCAGGGCTTCAAAGTACAGAGAAATAATAAGATAGAGTAGGTCTGCTCATCTCGTACGGGTGAATGGTTAGCTTGAGCGGCTGTGAGTCATTCAGTGATTCATTTAAGCACGAGTGGCTGCTTATCTGTGTGGGTGATCGGACAACAAAACGAATACCTGTAAATAATAGCCTTTTCTTTGTGGAGAAAGTGTAAGGAAAGGGACTATATTTAAGGTCATTTGAAGCTTCTAAAAGCTGGTGGAGAAAGGGCTTGCCCAATCTCGCATTAGGAAAGAGAATAATTAATGTTATGTGGATATACATTTACCAACTGAGTGGAAAATTCACATTACTAGGAGGGGTATGAGGAATCCTGTTGGAGGAACAGGTCACGTGTACCGGTGTGATCATATGACGTCTATGCATTGTATTTTGGTCAATCTTTCAGGGTGTGTTTCGGACATTATATTTGGAAACTTTAGAGGTGATGTAGGATTGTAATAAAATTGACTACAGTAAAATAATAACTGGGATAGGGTTAACATTCCAAATTTGGGCCCTTTGATAGAATAAAATATTCCTGTAGGTTATACAAATAGTAATTAAGCGCGTTTGAGAACAACATTGTGTGAATGTGGAATGAGAGTGGTATAATGGTATAAATGAGTCGCACTCTGAAGTTTGAATGATGAGATAAAGAGGTGTGTATGATAATTGTATGTACGTTTGAATAATAAGCTTTTCATGTAATGATATGTTGGAGTTTCGTACAACACTGCCTGTCAATAGAATTTTGTAAGATCAGTGAATAGTGACCAGCCTATATGATTCTGGGGGGATTCTATGACTGAGGGGAAGGATTTGGGTAGTTAGTTGTTGTTCCGCTGAGACTAGATTATGATTAACTGATTTGTGGCAATAAAGAATAATTAGAAACACGAATGGTTTGGTTGATATGAATATATTAGAATAGAATGAATTTTATGTGAGTGTAATTTATTACGAGGGATTGGATAAAATAATAGGTGCTGACTTGCACACCCAAAAACGTAGACGTACGTGAGGGGTGGGAGACAGTACACAGATCATTTGATAGAAATAAGAGTAAGCATTATGATAACTATCTATCATTTTGAAGCAGAAGTGAGATAGTAAAGGAATTTTAGTATAATAGGGGGAAAGAACATAATCCATTTGATTGAATTCGTTAGATCTGTTTCCAAATTAATGAATGTAGATTTGATTCGTTGACTGCTAAGCTTCGAGCTTGTGAGATCTTTGTCCTGTAAAGCTATTTTCTGATTGGCCTCACGAATCTAGGTAGGAGAATATAAGATAGGGACTAGCTGTCCAAATATAAACAAGTAAAAGGGAAAGCTATAAACCAAGATTTGGGAATAAATGCCGAGACAAAGATTAGAAAGAGAACCACAGGAAAACAGATACAAAATAAGGGGATGTTACATAGGGGAATATACAGTGGCAGCAAACATAAGAATAATAACATATGAGGTACACATATGGAAGGAAAGAGAGAACAGATACAAAAGTTCAGATACGGGAAAAATAGAGTACGTTAACACAACTGGAGGATTTTTTAAAAGTAGAGTAACAATGATATTGATCGGGGAAAGTAGGGTGTGGTCTAGTGACCCGAGGCTGAACAAACCACTGGGAATATACCTAAACACAGGAAAGCGAGAGTGGTTTTATTAATTTGAGGTAATTTACAGGAAAGTAATGAGAAAGATAGATGGAAAGTCAGCAATAGAGGTAGAGGAGACAGACGGAGAAGAGTCAGATGGGGCTGGCAGTGGTAAGGGTAAGATGGAGCAATCCTATCCCTTAATAGCCCTGCCAAACCCCAGAGCAGGAGAGGAGAACCAGCCTGATACCTTACAAGTATACTGAGCATGGACTCAGAGAGATGTAGTGAGAGCAGTGGAAGGGATACCCCACCCCAAGACGGGGGTACACCAGTTCAGAAGAGATATGGAAGGGCTGACCGCCAGCTTTAAGCTGAATACAGGGGAACTAGAGAGGGCAGTCAGACAGATAGTGTTGAAGGACTGGGCGGCAGTAAGGGGAAACTGGGTTCCCGGAGAAGGGAACGAGCCAGTGTTAAAGTGGGAAGAGGAAGGGGCTTATGGAGATAAATTGGCACAACTCTGTGATAATCTGAGAGAATATTATCACAGACATGCCGACTTCTCCAAAGTCCACGAGTGTAGGCAGGGAGACAGTGAGACTATTAGTCAATACCTAGGAGAGAAGAGAGGTTACGGTAGCAAAGACAGACATGAAGGAAACGGTAATAGTGGAGACAGGAGTGAGTGGAAGTGTTACAAAAAACGAGACATTTTGCTAGAGAATGTGAGGAACCATGTAGTTACTGTTCAAGGAAAGGGCACCAGTTAAGAAACTGTAGGCAGAAGGGGAAGAGAGGAAAAGGAGGAAAGTATAATCCAGGCAGAGGAGGAAGAGACAGGGGGAGAAAGCTAGAATCAGAGGAAGAAGAGGAGGCATGACTAGAGTGGGAGGCAGAGAGAAATCAGGAGTCCTCATGACCTGGCTAATTTGGTTTGTTGTTTTTTAATTGGGGTTTTCAAATAAAAAACAACACACCTAGTATGATGTTTATAAAGCCTTGTTATTTTGAATTTAGGGGGTTTTCAACAGGTCAAAGGTGATAAGTCTTAAAGTAGCACACACAGTGAATTTCATGGAGTTTTTCTGTTTTGACTGAGTTTAGGGTATATATGATTTCTTATGAGAATAAATGTCATGAGGACTTAATGAACACTAGGGATAAGTAACATTTATGAAATATTTAGAATGATGGTAATGTTTAGTATACTATGGGATGGAACAGTTCGTTGAATGATTTCAATTGCCTCTGAACTCTGTTTTGACTTTCTGGTGTTAATTAATCATCCACACTGGTAATTCTAAAAGCATGAGAGGAGGACTTTAAGATAGTTTATTTTACCAAGTTGAGGGTAATTTATAATACTGTGAAAAGTGTGAAGATTATAATTTGGTAATAATATATATGATTTGAACCATACAATAACAGAAGAGAGAGAGAGAGCTTTCCCTGAATGAGGGATACCTGTTGCTAGTCAATTGTACTAATCTTGGATTACTTTTACGGGATAGAAGTAAGTTGAGGTATTATCAAATGTTGTCATTTAAATTTCCTTTTTATTATGCTTTAATAAACAACAAGTTGGTATTTGAAACTAAACTAATGCAATGAGCTGCAGTAATCAGAGGAAGGCACAATCTAATGCGAAACAGCTATTACCTAGATCATTGATTTAGTAATGAGATCAGGAAGATAGTAATAAAGGAAGTGGGAGGAGCAATAAAGAAGCAAGGGACAGTTTCAAAAATAAATAAGGGATGGCAATTGGATGATAAATTACCAATATTACCTAAGTGATTGTTTAGGTAGGTGGTAATATTGACACATGGGCAGTGACATGTGTCAAGAGGGGGGATGATGGTAGATGGTAGTATTAAAGATAAATAGACGAAGGAGAGGACTAAATACTTTTTAAAAAAACAGTTTTTTTTAGATACAGTCTAGAAAGAGAATACTAATGTGACATGGCCTTGCTGCTATTCCAGTTTCAACTGTTCTGCCTGCGGTTACGAAACCCCTACCTGTCCCAGACCTGCTGTTTTCAACTCTTAATGATCGGCTATGAAAAGCCAACTGAGAGACCTGAGCCCTAGGACCATACGTCGGGACTACCGGCCGTGGTGACTCCTTGCTGTCCCCAGTCCGCCTGGCCTTGCTGCTATTCCAGTTTCAACTGTTCTGCCTGCGGTTATGGAACCCCTACCTGTCCCAGACCTGCTGTTTTCAACTCTTAATGATCGGCTATGAAAAGCCAACTGAGATTTATTCCTGATTATTATTTGACCATGCTTGTCACTTATGAACATTTTTGAACATCTTGGCATGGTTCTGTTATAATCTCCACCCGGCACAGCCAGAAGAGGACTGGCCACCCCTCATAGCCTGGTTCCTCTCTAGGTTTCTTCCTAGGTTTTGGCCTTTCTAGGGAGTTTTTCCTAGCCACCGTGCTTCTACACCTGCATTACTAGCTGTTTGGGGTTTTAGGCTGGGTTTCTGTAAAGCACTTCGAGATATTAGCTGATGTAAGAAGGGCTATATCAAATAAAATTGATTGATTGATTAATGTGAACGGTATGATTAGAGAGGGGAAAACACACAGGAGAGCAGGAAGAAATGGGGTACAATGTCTACTGATAGTATTAATGACAATCAGGAGAACTCCAGATAAAGAAGGGTTATTACCATTGAAGAAGGGATTTGGTAGACCATACAGAATGCCCGAGTTAGGAGGACCGGAGCAGGCAGAAATAGAAATTGAGAGCACTCTAGCAGAACACGTGAGAAGGTAGTTTATTAACCACACCTGTATGTCAGAGGTTTTGTGCCCCACAGGTGAATTAAAGGAGAAGGTGACCCACTCTATCTAACCAGGTGACTGGGTGTGGATCCAATCCTTAAAGAAGAAAAACTGGAAGCAGCCCCGTTGGGAAGGTCCATATCAGGTCCTGTTGGTGACGGCCTTCGCTGTAAGAATTGCGGAAAGATCCACCTGGGTGCATGTCACACACTGTAAAAAGGTCAACCCAGCTACACCTGACGAACAAACACAGAGTTAGGAGAAAGAACCGATCACCACTAGGGCTCGGGGGTTGGCTCCTTAACGAAGATTCCCTTACCCTGTCTGATCATCCCTGTGTGAGTTCAATAGAAGGTAAAGCAATGGGTTGGCCTCTGGCGTCTAACATGTTCTCAGTGCGAGGGTGGGGATTCACAGGTCTCCTGACGGTAGGTAGCTGTCTGATTGTGGGGGCCATATTCCTAGCACACTCAAACCCTCCTGATCTGCCAGAAGTAGTAGTTAACCTAACACAAGTTGATAAAATAATACCAGAGCACAGTCTACGTAGGCATAGGAGACAACTTGATGTAGGGAAAGGGGAAGTACTAGTGACTGAAGGAAAGGACATCACCTTCGAGGTCTTTGCGGACCAGTTGGGGAGTTGGGGACTACTGGCTAGTAGTATCGTAAAGGATGGGAGATATATATGTATGTCACCATGTACATCCTGGGACCATGTAGTTGCTCATACCGAGAGGGGGGGATATGTCAATCTCCATACACAGTTTAAGGACAGGTGGAGTATTGTGAAAGTAGGGAATTACCAGAAATGGCAGTGCGACCCATATAAGGGTAGGTACTGTCTGAAAGTCCGAATTACGCTAAAACAGGTAAAGGCTACGGATGAGGGAATGTGGTACATAGGATTTGACCGCAAATGTTGTGAAGACCCATTAGTGCCTTTCTGGGTAGTAATCAACCCAGCAGATGTTACAGACCTGACAAGTGAGATATCCTCTTCAACTGGGGCACCCTATAGAGTACACCTCTCTGAGGGAGGTAGTGAGACCGGGGCTGTGGTGAAGATAGTGCAAACTATAGACCTGAAGGAAGTAGTACAGGTGGAGACTGGGTATAGGGATCCTAACCTATGGTTGGAATGGATACATTATACGGCAAGAACTATGTCCAAAGAGGACTGTTACGCCTGTGGGACAGCCAAACCAAGGTTAACAATTACTCCGTTCCCCTTGACGGGCTTTAACGCTCCGTCAGGTTTATCCTGCATGATTAAATTGTTCAAGCCACCTGGGAATGTGGTGAAGGAGTCTTGTACTAACTTGCACTATCTGTATCCCCCGATAACAAAGTCACCCCGACCTAGGTCACCTCCATTTGAAGTCTCAGGGGATTCTTATTATTGTTTTTCTAGGACTACTAAGATAGGATACAGGGTAGGGCATCTTAGCTCCTGCTCCCACACAGAGAATGTCACAACTAAAGAGACCATGACTAATCTCTCCTCTTTGTTGCAGCCAGAGGATTTTAGGAACCAAAACCAGGCCCGTGCTGACATCTGGTGGTTGTGTGGTGATAACAGATTGTGGCCTCACCTACATACGAATTGGACGGGAACCTGTGCGTTAGCTCAGCTTGTAATGCCCTTCACTCTCATCAAACAATCAAACGTGTCAGAGACTTGTGAGTTGTCACGTAGAAAGCGGGACCTCCTCCTGGGATCCTTTGATGAAAGGATATATATTGATGGGATAGGAGTACCTCGAGGGGTACCAGAAGAATTCAAAGCTAGGAATCAGATCGCAGCTGGGTTTGAATCAAGTATTTTCTGGTGGTCAACAATGAATAAAAACGCAGATTGGATAAATTATATTTACTATAACCAGCAAAGATTTATAAACCACACTCGTGAGGCAATAAAGGGATTGGCTGAGCAGACAGCGGCAACTAGCTTAATGGCATGGCAGAATAGAATAGCTTTAGATATGCTTTTGGCTGAGCGGGGCGGAGTTTGTGTTCTGTTTGGATCTATGTGCTGTACTTTCATCCCCAACAATACAGCACCGGACGGGTCCGTGACCAAGCTCTTCAGGGACTCACCACGCTGGCGAACGAACTGGCCGAGAACTCTGGTATTGATAGCTCCCTAAACGGTTGGTTTGATCAAATGTTTGGTAAATGGAAAACTATTGTTATAACTATTCTGGGTGCAGCTATAGCTTCTATGGGTATGCTTGTTTTTTGTGGATGTTGTCTTGTTCCCTGTGTCCGAGGGTTGATGAGCAAGGCGTTGGAGTATGCAGTTTTCCAACAGATGGTGAGATACGGCCCAATCCCGGACTCCGACCTAAGGAATGAAGAATATGACCCACCAGGCTTGGTGGAGGACGACGACGATTCAGATAGTTTGAGACTGGATGTTTTCCTAGAACTATAAATCTCTAGTTTAAAAGTAATTGTAATGATTTTCTGTGTATTAAAGTGTGGATAATTTAGATTTATATAAAAATTTAAATATATACAGGTTAAAAGTAATGACTAAATGTTCCACCCTTAAATATAGTCATGAAATGTTCTTGTTTTAAGTGATTAGTACTTTCTTAGTAGTGACTAATTATTATACTCCGAAACTGTGTGAGATGTGTTAGAATCTACTACCTGGGAAGGCCTGCCCACTCCAAGACATCTCAATCACTGTTGACAACTTCCCGGTGTCCCCCTCCCAGAGTGCAAAGAACCTTGGCGTGACCCTGGACAACACCCTGTTGTTCTCTGCAAACATCAAAGCAGTGACTCGATCCTGCAGGTTCATGCTCTACAACATCCGTAGAGTACGACCTTACCTCACACAGGAAGCGGCGCCGTTCATAATCCAGGCACTCATCATCTCCTCTCTGGACTACTGCAACTCGCTGTTGGCTGGGCTCCCCGCTTGTGCCATCAAACCCCTGCAACTTATCCAGAATGCTGCAGCCCACCTGTTCAACCTTCCCAAGTTCTCCTTATGTCACCCCGCTCGTCCGCACACTCCACTGGTTTTATAACATTATAACAGCGGAGGTTAGCATGTCTTGGGGTATGATCTTTCGCCCTCTGTAACTTTCTCACTCATCCTTATTCACGATTCATTCAGGATTATCCGGAATCATGCTAGCATCCACATTTAGCAGAAACATATTCTATTCTTATTTATAATCAAAGTGACTCCAAAATGACACAATACATTATTTACCATTCATTTCTATTGGGCACAAAATAATCTGAAACACAACCAAAATTAACTGCAAATGCATCCAACAAGGAATATGGGACCAAATAATAAACTTTTGACTAATTTATTTATAGGGAGTGGCTCCTAATTCATGACCGGATCTTGTATTTCTGCAGCTCTGTATCCGTGAGTGCGCAAATTCTCATAGTATCTCGCTGGAATTTGGGACTTAGATACATTGCTAGTTAAATCAGAGTTAAAAGCCAATAAGATGATATTCACAATGTCACTGAGCAAAAAACTAACAACCAAAACAGCACGTATCTGGTGTGTCATCATACTGGTCTCTGACTTGTGGTCAGACTCGCTCAACAAACTTAAACTTGCGCCTTTTTTCAATGCTGAATTGAATGTCATTGAGAAAACAGAAAGGTGTCATAATGTATTTTTATTTTTTTTGCAAACATCCTTTCTGGATTTAAAAGTAATCATCTAATTTTTCAAAAGTATCTGTAATCTGATTACAATGTTTTTGCTGGTAACATAACTGACTACAGTTACATTGTTGTAGTAATCAGATTACATGTCATTAGTTACTCCCCAACCCCGGCTCTATTTAAGGCCATAAGATCCTCTTGTCCAATCTCCAGCTACAGTGCCTTGCAAAAGTATTCATCCCCCTTGGCGTTTTTCATATTTTGTTGCATTACAACCTGTCATTTAAATTGATTTTTATTTGGATTTCATGTAATGGACATACACAAAATAGTCCAAATTGGTGAAGTGAAATGAAAAAAATAACTTATTTCAAAAAATTCTAAAAATAAATTACGAAAAGTGGTGCGTGCATATATATTCACCCCCTTTGCTATGAAGCCCCTAAATAAGATCTGGTGCAACCAATTACCTTCAGAAGTCACATAATTAGTTAAATAAAGTCCACCTGTGTGCAATCTAAGTGTCACATGATCTGTCACATGATCTCAGTATACAGTGGGGAGAACAAGTATTTGATACATTGCCGATTTTGCAGGTTTTCCTACTTACAAAGCATGTAGAGGTCTGTAATTTTTATCATAGGTACACTTCAACTGTGAGAGACGGAATCTAAAAAAAAAAAAAAATAAATCACATTGTATGATTTTTAAGTAATTCATTTGCATTTTATTGCATGACATAAGTATTTGATTACCTACCAACTAGTAAGAATTCCGGCTCTCACAGACCTGTTAGTTTTTCTTTAAGAAGCCCTCCTGTTCTCCACTCATTACCTGTATTAACTGCACCTGTTTGAACTCATTACCTGTATAAAAGACACCTGTCCACACACTCAATCAAACAGACTCCAACCTCTCCACAATGGCCGAGACCAGAGAGCTGTGTAAGGACATCAGGGATATAATTGTAGACCTGCACAAGGCTGGGATGGGCTACAGGACAATAGGCAAGCAGCTTGGTGAGAAGGCAACAACTGTTGGCGCAATTATTAGAAAATGGAAGAAGTTCAAGATGAAGGTCAATCACCCTCGGTCTGAGGCTCCATGCAAGATCTCACCTCGTGGGGCATCAATGATCATGAGGAAGGTGAGGGATCAGCCCAGAACTACACGGCAGGACCTGGTCAATGACCTGAAGAGAACTGGGACCACAGTCTCAAAGAAAACCATTAGTAACACACTACGCCGTCATGGATTAAAATCCTGCAGCGCACGCAAGGTCCCCCTGCTCAAGTCAGCGCATGTCCAGGCCCGTCTGAAGTTTGCCAATGACCATCTGGATGATCCAGAGGAGGAATGGGAGAAGGTCATGTGGTCTGATGAGGCAAAAATAGAGCTTTTTGGTCTAAACTCCACTCGCCGTGTTTGGAGGAAGAAGAAGGATGAGTACAACCCCAAGAACACCATCCCAACCGTGAAGCATAGAGGTGGAAACATAATTCTTTGGGGATGCTTTTCTGCAAAGGGGACAGGACGACTGCACCGTATTGAGGGGAGGATGGATGGGGCCATGTATGGCGAGATCTTGCCCAACAACCTCCTTCCCTCAGTAAGAGCATTGAAGATGGGTCGTGGCTGGGTCTTCCAGCATGACAACGACCCGAAACACACAGCCAGGGCAACTAAGGAGTGGCTCCGTAAGAAGCATCTCAAAGTCCTGGAGTGGCCTAGCCAGTCTCCAGACCTGAACCCAATAGAAAATCTTTGGAGGGAGCTGAAAGTCCGTTTTGCCCAGCGACAGCCCCGAAACCTGAAGGATCTGGAGAAGGTCTGTATGGAGGAGTGGGCCAAAATCCCTACTGCAGTGTGTGCAAACCTGGTCAAGACCTACAGGAAACGTATGATCTCTGTAATTGCAAACAAAGGTTTCTGTACCAAATATTAAGTTCTGCTTTTCTGATGTATCAAATTCTTATGTCATGCAATAAAATGCAAATGAATTACTTAAAAATCATACAATGTGATTTTCTGGATTTTTGTTTTAGATTCCGTCTCTCGCAGTTGAAGTGTACCTATGATAAAAATTACAGACCTCTACATGCTTTGTAAGTAGGAAAACCTGCAAAATCGGCAGTGTATCAAATACTTGTTCTCCCCACTGTATATACACCTGTTCTGAAAGGCCCCAGAGTCTGCAACACCACTAAGCAAGGGGCACCACCAAGCAAGCGGCACCATGAAGACCAAGGAGCTCTCCAAACAGGTCAGGGACAAAGTTGTGGAGAAGTACAGATCAGGGTTGTCCGAAACTTTGAACATCCCACGGAGCACAATTAAATCCATTATTAAAAAATTGAAAGAATATGGCACCACAACAAATCTGCCAAGAGAGGACCGCCCACCAAAACACACTGAACAGGCAAGGAGGGCCTTAATCAGAAAGGCAACAAAGAGACCAAAGATAACCCTGAAGGAGCTGCAAAGCTCCACAGCGGAGATTGGAGTATCTGTCCATAGGACCACTTTAAGCTGTACACTCCACAGAGCTGTGCTTTACGGATGGGTGGCCAGAAAAAAGTCATTGCTTTAATAAAAAAATAAGCAAACACGTTTGGTCTTCGCCAAAAGCCATGTGGGAGACTCCCCAAACATTTGGAAGAAGGTACTCTGGTCAGATGAGACTACAATTGAGCTTTTTGGCCATCAAGGAAAATGTCTGGCACAAACCCAACACCTCTCATCACCCCGAGAACACCATCCCCACAGTGAAGCATGGTGGTGGCAGCTGATGTTTTTCCATCGGCAGGCACTGGGAAACTGGTCAGAATTGAAGGAATGATGGATGGCGCTAAATACAGGGAAATTCTTGCGGGAAACCTGTTTCAGTCTTTCAGAGATTTGAGACGGGAACGGATGTTCACCTTCCAGCAGGACAATGACCCTAAGCATACTGCTAAAGCAACACTTGAGTGGTTTAAGGGGAAACATTTAAATGTCTTGGAATGGCCTAGTCAAAGCCCAGACCTCAATCAAATGGAGAATATGTGGTATGACTTAAAGATTGCTGTACACCATCCAACTTGAAGGAGCTGGAGCAGTTTTGCCTTGAAGAATGGGCAAAAATCCCAGTGGCTAGATGTGCCAAGCTTATAGAGACATACCCCAAGAGACTTGCAGCTGTAATTGCTGCAACAGGTGGCTCTACAAAGTATTGACTTTGGGGGGTTGAATAGTTATGCATGCTCAAGTGTTTTTTTTTTTTTTTGTCTTATTTCTTGTTTGTTTCACAATAAAAAATATTTTGCATCTTCAAAGTGGTAGGCATGTTGTATAAATCAAATGATACAAACTCCCCCAAAATCCATTTTAATTCCAAGTTGTAAGGCAACAAAATAGGAAAAATGCCAAGGGGGGTGATACTTTCGCAAGCCACTGTATTGAATCGTCTCTTTTTGCCATTGGATCCCAGCATCCCCCAATAAATGGGTCCTTCCACCAAAGCTGTCTCCATGGCCTTCCCAGCTCGCCCTCTGCCGTGAGGTGACATGTTTTATTAGAACATCAGGAAAGGTTAGGGAGGAGCAGCCTGAGTGACGCCCATTCTCATTCAACCCCAGCCCCACAGTCCCACCAGCCCTAGCAGCCCCCTTCTCTCCCCTATTCTCTATTGATCCAACAATCGCTTCAAGCAGGTTTCCTTGAAGATGTAATTTCCACCACATCAACACAGAGGGCTGGAGCACTTTGTTCCAGCCGCGGTCGCCGCGCGATTGATCTTACCCCTGCCTTGCCGTTACCGGTGCCAATATTCACACACACGCACACAAACACCCACATATTTGTTTTACCATCTTTTTGGGGACCAAACAATTGATTCCCATTCAAAATCATATTTTTTCTAACCCTAAACTTAACACTAGTTCTGACCCCTAACCCTGATTATAGCCCTAACCTTAATTGTAAGCCTTAACCTAACCCCTAAGCCAAACATAGCCTTTTTCCTTGTGGGGACTGGTGAAATGTCCCCACTTCTCTGAATGTACATTGTTTTACTATACTTGAGTGAATGAGGAGTTCATAGAGGGGCAGTGAACCAAAATACAGCCTTCAGAGCCCATGGGGGCAGGATGATGTGGCCCCCATCAAGACTGGAGCGCCTGCCCAGCACCACCAGGGACAGGGGAGATGGGTGAGGATGATTGGGAAGATGGGTGAGGATGATTGGTGAGAATGTTCATATCTACACACACATATGCCTGCCTGAAAGTACGCAGAGGCAGACACCCATCTGTACATATGCACACACACAAACACACACACACAGTACACATATTTAAACACACACATACAGTACCCAATGCACATTCAGTACACATTTATGCAACCTCACATACACAAACACATCTTAGTAAACACACACACATCTTCCTCCCCCAGAGTTGTCAGACCCTCAGCAGTGAGGGCACAGCGGTCTCTGTCTGCAGCCCCAAGCCTCTGAGACCTCATCTGATTCCACCCCTCCTCCACCCCTCTCTAATCCGCTTCTGTTTTCTTCTCTGTAATCTTGTCGCGAACGCATTTCAGATATGACTAACACCTTCCCCCGACCATTCCTCCTCCTTTCTTCTCCTCCTTTCTCGCCTTCCCTTCTTAAATTACCGAGGCAATCATATTTAGCGATTCCCTTGGCTTATTTATCCTTCCCCGTAACTGTTTGAATATTGAAATTGTAATATTTATTCATTTGCTTCCTCCTTTTTCTCAGGGAAGAAAGAATTGTAGAAGGCGCTGCCGACAGAATCGTCTGGGATTTAATTGAGTGGGTCAGTGGCTTTGGATGAATTATTAAAGGCGAAACAAACAACTCCAACACGCAGAACTGGAGAATGATGTGATTAAAAACGCTGTGTGCTTGTCCTGGCCCCTGTGTTTCTTCACTCCCTCTCTCCTTCACTCCCTCCCTTTATTATTTTCTAACTCCCCCATACTGGACGTCCAAGCTGTCTGTCACATTTCCTTTTAGCAGACTCTGCTAGTGACTGGCCTTCGCCAGCTAATGTCAGTGTTTATTTTTGTGTGCCTGCAATTATGCCGCTCGGCATTTGACGACAGTGTCGCCTTGAGTGATAGGTAGGAAAACAGGAGAGGACAAACACACACAAACATGTATGAACACGCCCACCCACACACAAACACGTCTGACCGATTTTACCTGCCGCTGTTTGATGTCTCCTAACTTATTATGGAGATCTTTAAATGAGATAATAGTGTTCCAGCTTTCTAGTATTTACACTGCCAACCGGCAGAGTGCTTTTATGGCTTCTGACAGCGCTGCACTGGCAGAGTCTAAATAAGAACGGGCAATTAATACTCCATACTTGGAAGAAGAAGAAGAACAGAAAAAGAGAAAGAGGAAGATAACCCACCATGAAATACCTGCTTCAAAGACATTGCAGTGACTCTGTGAATTAAAGATGCACTATGCAGAAATCGCGTCGCCATTTCCTGGTTGCTAAAGTTTGCCTAATTTCTGTTTATGTGACAACACAAGCAAGTATAGCGTAGAGAATCATTGCACCATCTAAACGGATGTGAAATACAGTACATTTTCCATAACAAAGCTGTTGTACGAAACCGAAAGTAAAACATTTACATTTACGTCATTTAGCAGAAGCTCTTATCCAGAGCAACTTACAGTTAGTGAGTGTATACATTTTCATACTGGCCCCCCGTGGGAAATGAACCCAAAACCCTGGCGTTGCAAGCGCCATGCTCTACCAACTGAGCTACAGGGGACCTGACTCAAAAAACTAAACTTAAGAACGGGAAGCATAGAAATACCGCACATAGAACATATTTACCACTTCTTAGACTTGCTTTCAATTAGATGACAGATCTATAACTCACATTTATATGTGAATTTGGTCAGGTTGCCCCAAAAGTTACATATTGCTGCTTTAACCAGTTGAATGATAGGGCAACATTTTGATTTCTGCCTAAATAGACATACCCAAACGTAATCATTTTACATGAGATGGCCATAAAAAAATAACTGTTAATGTTGCCTCATTTTAGAAAAGACTGGAACTCACCTTTCTGGTAAAAACATTAAAACAATTCTGAGATGTCAATTTTTTTTATTTCTCTGACAGTTGTTTATGTGACACCCAGAATGTACAGTGGTGTGAAAAAGTGTTTGCCCCCTTCCTGATTTCTTATTTGTTTGCATGTTTGTCACACTTAAATGTTTCAGATCATCTAACAAATTTAAATATTAGTCAAAGATAACACAAGTAAACACAAAATGCAGTTTTGAAATGAAGGTTGTTATTATTAAGGGAAAACAAAATCCAAACCCACATGGCCCTGTGTGAAAAAGTGACTAACGTCAGAAACACCATTCAAATTGGTGCAGACTCGTTACAATTCAGCTTTAAGCACAAAGTGACTTTGTCCATCTGTGACCAAGACAAAGTGGATTTGTTTTATGAAATTATTTAGTATTTTTTCAAGTTGAAAGCTCTAAATCCGTCTGAGAATATCACAGTGAGATTAAACGAAAATGTCTGGATCCTCTAGACTGTTACCGTTCATATGCCATCTCACAGGCTTCGCTCACTCGCTCAGAGGAAGAGTCAACAATTATTTGTCGGGATAGGCTTTCTGGCATTATAAGGCGTTCACAGAGCGCTTTGTACACCAAAATGTCAGTCGGAACTGGTCCAGAACCGCTCAAAGTCCCCCATATGGGGGACTTAACATCTAAGTGTTAATAGATAGATAACTCATTAGGTGGGCTAAATAAATAAGATGAGTGTCACATTGATGAATGGCGGTCACAAAGCAGCAGGTTGTGTCCCTCTTGAATTAGGAACCAGCAGCTGTGAAAGTCACATAACTGGACTGTCATCCAGTGATACATTTGGTAAGTGGCACGGAACATTGGAAGTAGTTGCCCCCGATAACATCCCATCAAGGGGAACCGTCACATAATCACATCTCTAAACATCATTAATTTACATGGAATTACCTCTATTTCTACACAGGAACAAGGAATCACTCAAAAAACATACACTGCCATATGGATGCATTTGCCCTCTACCTGTCCTATACAGAGAAATATAATTCACAGAAAGAGTATTTTCCCCCATTTATATGGTCCAATTACCCGAACATTGAGGGTGACAGTACACAAGGGGGGCCTTCCAAGCCTTTTGCCTTCCAAGAACACAGTGACCTTTCTCTTTTTTATCCTCCTTCTCCTCTCTCGTTTATAAAACAGGAGGATATTCTAATACCTGGAACCAATACTTCCAGTGTCTCTGTCTCATCCCCCTGCTCCTCTCCTCCTTTTAATCAGTGAAAGGCTGGGACTCACTGGCCTGTCTTAGGTAATCAACATCAGGGGCCGTAAACTGCCGCTAATTGAATGGTCTCCTCATTGTCATGCACAGGGCCACTCCATCTCTCCTTTCCCTCTCTCGTTCCCTCTCTCGTTCCCTCTCGCTCTCTAGCCGCCTCCTCTCCTTACAAGGCCCCCAGAGCCCCTCAATTGCCTGCTCTGCCTTTCCCACCGAACGTTGAAAGAAAACAGGCCTTGTTTGAAGTAGATAGGGGGAGCTGATGTGGGAATTGAAGAAGGAGGGGGAGGGTTTTGAGAGGAGTGACACCAAACAAACCAGTTCAGGTATGCCTGTGCTACAGCAAACAAAGAAAAGTAGGAGGGGTGCTGGGCAACCATGACAAAAATCCAACAAAAGGACTTACCAAGAAAAACTTCCAAAAGGAATAATTTGAGGCAGTCCAATACGTTTTGGAAGTTTTTCTTGTTAAGTCCTTTTGTTGGACACAAATACAAACATTTTGGCGGGGGTGAGAGAGGAGAATGTGAGCTTGTGTGTGTGCGTACATGAGCGTGCACGTGTGTTAAACGGCTGAGAAGTCCCATGATTTAGGATGCCAGACAAGATAGAGTGGCATTAGAGCTTATTTCTGTTAGATGTCTGTTCTGAACAGAGCGAAAGAATTACCGCAATAACCTACCAATTTATGGGACAGACAGTTTTGCAGCCACCAGGCAATTTTTTATTTTTTATTATTGAGTGGGGTCCATTGTGAGCATCCATTTTCTACCCAGCATCTCCCTCCCTCCTGTCTCTGAGTCACTCAGTAAATACCCAGACACAGGCCATCACTGTGACCAAGCACACCTGCTCTGCTAGACCAAAGAGGTATGGTATCAGACTATAGCTGCATCCCGAATGGCACCCTATTCCCTATATAGTGCACTACTTTTGACCTGAGCCCTATGGGCCCTGGTCAAAAGTAGTACACTATATAGGAAATAGCATGCCATTTGGGGTGCTGATAGAGAGAATAATTAGGGTTACCTCACATAATTGGATAGAAATCATATGACGTATGCGTCATAATTGGTAGAGACAAGGGTTTATGGGGACATAGGTGTCCCTATTTGTAATACAGTTGTTGCATAACGTGTCTGCTTAACCTGAACAAATCATATTGCTCACACTTTAGATCACTGGTGCATCGGCATATTCACAATGAACCCCCAGTGAGATACCTTTCTCCGGGCTCATACGGCATGGATGTCTTTGGGGAGCCACGAACACACACACACATGCCACTCTCCAACCAGAAACCCCATTCCCTATCCACCACTACACCACTGTAGGCTGGAAGCAACACACCACCTCTGGCAGACTACAGAATCACTCAGGCAATACTCCAGCCACACTACAGCACACTCCAACAACTGATTATCTTTTGTGTGTGCCCCGTTTTCACCTGGGCGCCTCACAAAACTGTAATCATTCCTCCTGGTACACCCTCGCCTCTGCCTCCCGCCTCCACAGCCCTCTGGCAGCTGCTGCTCAGCCAACCATCTGGAGAGAAGCTGACGACCCCTTATCCCCCCTGGCCCATCATACAGCTGGCCTACTGAGAGAGAGATGGAGGGAGAGCTAGAGAGAGAAGGGAGAGAGAGAAAGAGATAGGAAGAGAGAGGGAGAAAAAAAGAGGTGGAAGGTAGAGTGGGTGAGAAGAGAGGGATTAAGGGAAAGGGTGAGAGGAGAGATGAAGTAGGAGAAAGAGAAAGAGGGAGACGTAGGATTGGAGTGACAATTGGAGTGACAATTGGAGTGACACCAGCGCGGCTGTCCATTATTCCTCATAAATTGTCTTTCAGGCCATCAATGTAGGTGCTATTGATTTGAGAAAGACAAACACACCTCCTCTGGGCCATAGAGACCAGGCATCGCCTACCATTGATGATGTTGCCCGCTCTAGATTTTATGGACTGGTCTCTAGGACCTCTCTCCCGTCTGTCTTTCTTTTTGCTTCCTTGCCTCTTTGGCTTTTGGCATCCTGGTTCACCCCACAGCCGAGGAGACAGAGGAGAACACTCTAGGCAAACCTTGTTGGTTTCTTCTTTTAGTCTCTCTTCTTCCTGTAATGAGATTCCTTGTAGAGGTGAGTCGTTGTGTCAGTCAGCCTTCCCGGTGAGTCATTGTGTCTGCCACGGTGTGTCAGCAGGGATAAATGGTACATAGTCCACTGTATATCTCCCATCAACTGTCACAAATCTTTCTGACATTGAAGAAGATTAAAATCAAAGCCCCCTATTCGCCTAAGCAACAAGGCTTGTTTCACCGGCTTGTTCACACCGGGTTGGTCTTTAACCAATGATGGCCC
Organism: Coregonus clupeaformis; assembly: GCF_020615455.1. Classification (NCBI taxonomy): domain Eukaryota; kingdom Metazoa; phylum Chordata; class Actinopteri; order Salmoniformes; family Salmonidae; genus Coregonus; species Coregonus clupeaformis. The sequence continues at coordinate 34,840 of NW_025534181.1, read as the reverse complement.
TCCTTACTGCATGATGGACACATGATTTCCCTGGAGGCTAACAACCTGCAGAGGTCTCTTCCTTTCTTTCCCTCCCCTCCTTGTTACCAGACACATATTTTAAAGGCATCACACTGGACTTGCCATCACACATCGGACGCTCGTTTTCTCTAGCAGGATTTCATGATGAGATCAGTTGAGTGAGTCTGGCAAGACATTATCAAGTGTTTCATGGCTCAGCGAGCTATATTTGCCAAACCCCCTCCTCCTCCCTCCATCTTGACCCTAAATTGGTCCTCCAGTGCCTGGATTTCACTCAACTGTGCAGCTGTGGGAGGCCTGTTCTGCCACCACAGGGGGCTCTGGCTCCACGGTGGCTTTCTGGAGAAGGTTAGCGGTTAGCCTCCGCCAGGTGTGGCTGTTGCTCCTCCGAGACTCCGGCTGGCTTTGCTCATTTGCACACTACCTCAGGTCTTAATTACCAAATTCAACTCGTTATTTGGATAATAACTCACACCGGCTGTTCCGTTTGCTTTTTCCACTGGTTCCTAATGAGTGGCTAATTAAAAACTACCTGAAAGAGCTCACCCCTTGAGAACCTATACTGTCCGTCTTCTGAGGGGGGAGCTGGGTCGACGAGCCATCGTCGTCTGTTTGTCAGCACCAAAGTAGGAGCCACCAGCAGCCGCCTCGGAGGTACGCAACTCGGGATAAACCAGCACGACTCGATTCAGGCGTGGAATCCTGATTAGATCAGCAGATTTCATTTCTCTCCGTTGTTAGTCCCTGATGCCTCTTTGTTCCAGTTTGCTTCCTTTCCAAAGTGCTTCTGGGATGGGGGAAAAGGGGAGTGGAACAACAGCGGCACCATCTTTCTTTTCCGTCCCTCTAAAGAGGTAGGTGTTTCTGAAATGACTTCAATGAACAGCTGCATGGAATGGTTCTTTTTTCCTCCCAATATTCACCCCAATCTTTTTTTCCCATCCATATCAGCCCACAACCATGAGCTACCAAGGCTTCCGGGGGGACAGCATGGCATTAGTGCTTCTGACGTATTGCCACACACAGAAAACTACAAGGAACAAAGCAGCAACGCTGCTTCATGCTCATTCCCTGACTGTCCCTGGCATCCACATAGAGAGCCATCAGAGGCTCCATACTGTATGCCACAACGCTGTGGGCCAGTGGGCCTACATGACGAGTGAAGATGGAGGGTTTGGCTGGCAGGCTAAAGGTCAGAGTGTGTTGGACGGGCTTCTTCGTCCGCCAGGCATCATCCGCCCGGAAATGATTTACAGTGATCCCTTTAATTAGGCCCGCTCAAGCATGTTAGCAGACCTGCCACGCAGATCAGCGGTGACTTATTACACATGCACCCACCGAATGGGGACATTGATCTACCGCAGACCTGGATTTATGAGAGGTTTGGGCAGAGCAACACGCGTTGTCGCTCCCTCCTCAGTATTACCTCCTTTTACCGGAGCCGTGTAGCCTTTTGTTCTCGTCCCAATCTAACATGCCAGAGGACACGCAGGGCTAGCATTAGCCTACTGCCAGGGGTTAGCATTAGCAACGGCTAGCGCCTCATCCATCAAAGCCGGTGTTAGGTTAGAGCCGTTGTCTCTGATGCTACCTGTTTCCTGGCTGATCACTCCTAAGCCCACCCGTCCTCGTTCGCTTGCTGCTCCCTGGAGAATTGCAGCTACCAATTCGAAGTGACTGATCCAATTCCACACAAGCCCAGCGATTCCAGGTTCCATATCAGCACATGGAATCGACCGTGAAATCTTTGAAAGTACATTTTCTTATAGTTTACTCGCCCTTTCCCGCTGTCCCATGGTGCTCATTTGGGCTTGGTAGATGTTCTAATGAATCTCTGGCACGATGCTAGGCAAGCTGATGGAGGAACAAAATATATTAGACTGAGATGCCAGGTGGTGAATTGCTCAGAGCAAAAACACTGGCTATGATTAGCCTAAATAGAAAGGTATTCAGCTGTATTACAGTGACAAATTGGAATGCAACCCTATAGCCGTGTGAATGGTGCTCACTGCTCAGCAACGATACGAGCTCAACATACACACAATCAACAACAACACTTGCTATGAGGGAATGAACCCTGTCACAGTGAATGAAGGAGACATGCTTAATTACTGTTATTAAATGCATGTCTGTCAGTATCAGCTCGCTACTGAGGGGGACGACAACCACCGAGTTCTCTGACTTCCATTATGCAACCACTTCATTTGCTAATTATCTGAATAGCTCGGGCCACTTACGGCTTCCCAAAAGCATGCGACAGAGGCCGAGGTCTTGGCCCCTGTAGTCTACAGTGGGCAAGCTCTGGCTTTTAAAGCCTCTCCCGCAGGGTCTCCGTGCATTTGTTAAATTTTCCACAGTCGTTCAGGGACGCATTTACATTTGATGGAGACATACAAATGCATGCTGGACCCCCGCTCAGTATGAGGACATGAAAAAACTGTTAACATGAGCGACAGCTGCAGAGCGGGTGCTAGAGCGTGATTGCACTTCACAAATCAACTTGCGGGGTTAGGGTCAACTTAACTTGAAATTTGACAATATTTTTAAAAAAGTCAGCAAACCAATAAAGTTTAACTTTGCATAAGTTAGATGTGTTTTGATGCGATGAGTGGCAAAGTGATGTTCATTTGATGGAACATTTGATGAGATGAGAGAAGATGAGGGAAGCGTGTGGGAAAGACTGCACTTTATGTCACCATCTCTCTCAACTCCCCTCTCCGTTCACTCTCTCGCTCTCTCTTTTTTTCTGTCTTTACTCTCTCTGTCTTGCTCTCTCTCTCTCTCTCTCTCATACACACAGTCCCCCCCACACACTACCTTCCGTCACACACAGTCCCCCCCCCCCCCACACACACACACACTGACCAAGCCAAGCTGAGTCTGACCAAGCCGAGCTGAGCCTCACAGAGTGGCCCTCGGTGCCACCCATCAGGGACAATTAAACCCAGTGATCTGTGACCCTAGCAACACTCCACATCACTGGTCCCTTTCCGGCCCCTTACGGGAAGAGGAGAGACTCTTGAGTCCCAAATTGCACCCTATTCCGTATATTGTGTTGTACTTTTGACCAGAGCCCTATGGGTCCTGGTAAAAAATACTGCACTATGTAGGGAATAGGGGGCCATTTGGGACTAGGGACAGTCACTGACTGGGGAAACAGCCAAACCAAAAAAGTCTGCAGTGACTCATGAGCTATGTTCTCCCTTTCGCTCATCCTTTCTCTCTTCCCCCCTCAGCACTCTCATGCGGTGTAACAAATGTATCTCAATAGCATGGCACTATATATAAAACTGTCAAGTACATTGCAGTGCGCTCTTTTTGCATTTATTTATGCAATTGCATAACCCAAAAATGTGATAGGATCCAACAGGATGCAGAATGTGTTTGAGCATAAATTTTTTCTAATTAGCTGTTCGGGGGCTTTCGGATAGATACAGACAGACTGTTGATATGGGGAAGCAGAATATGGAGGAGAATATAAGAAAGAATTACCCACAGTGCACCTGGGTGTGATAATAAGGAAGCACTAGTGTTAGATCATCACACCGGCTTGTGTTTCTACTATTATGTCCATCATTCCCCAATCATCCTCAATCCAAAACCCTGACATGCCTGTGAATTCGCTAATTTGTTGTTGCTTTTAACTTCCCCAGTTGTCTCGTTTGGCTTGTCTGCTGAACAGAGCCGCGTACATAGCAATAGGTTCACAGTCAATTAAACAAAACACAATGCAACTTTGCTGAATGGGAAAACAAATGGTTTCGTAGGTAATTTGTGCGCCTTGTAACACCATTTGCAAAACTTTCCCTGTAAAGCAGATCTGTGCGTTCTGTTTGTGCCAATAAGAGATCCAAGGGAGGCGCTAGTATTAACTGAATGCAGCTTGTATAACAGAGCCAGCTACTTATGAGAATGCCAGGCGTGTGTGGGCGGACTGCTTTTAGTCAAGTGCAAACATTTTAGCCTTGAGAGGGAGATCTGCCAGGGTCCACTGCCAATGAGAACGCACCATTAACGCCCCCACAACGCCCAGGAACACACACTGGCACACACACACATACCAAAAACAGAGCATTAGGACACAACACCCCATGGCAGGTATTATCAGGCTCATCCTGGCTGATGTTTTTTCCCTCAGAGCCCCAGTGGAATACTGCAGTCTACAGGCCAGTCCATCACTGCACAATATCTCTCTCTCACTCCGTCAACAGTGTGACTAGAGCATTTGAAGGTGAGAGAAAACTAGAACATAACACTTCAGTTTTATTCTTAGTTTGTGAAAAGAGGTCCGGAGAAGATACCTACCGCTGTGTCCTGTTGGGACTGAGTGAGGTTGAGCCAAGCAGTTTATCCTCTCCATCTGAGACATCCTGTACGGGTTCCAATAAACTCTCCCACGCTCACACCTCTCTCAAGCCTCTCCAAGTCAGAGCTCTATGAGTTTCTATCAATCACCATCACTCTTCTTCAATCAGAATTCCTCACAGTACTTCGCTACATAGACTGCAAGAGAAGGTTGACGGATGAGAGGGGGAATATAAAAGTACAGCACGGGAGAAAAAAAGTATTCTGTTCCAACTTCCTCTTCTAGAATCAGCAGTACCTCCCACTCCTGGTTGTGATGATGAGCTGGGTCGTATTCATTAGGGCAAACCGTCAAAACACATTTTGCAACAGAAAACAGAAATATGCGTTTCTTATTGGACAAGTCCAGGTAGTCCCTCCCAATTTTCTTCCCTTTTGATGCATAATGAACACGATTGGATTGTCTGTTGGTTGGTTCTCATTACGGTTCCCCTCATAACTGATTAATTAAAGCCATGGTGCTAATTAAAGGTCACCTCTCACCCGGTGTTCCAGTGTGAGATTGAGGGCAGACTGAAAGATTGCTCCAATCCAACACTAGGATGGCGAGCTGACGAAGAGCCACCGATCTGCCAACATTTATTTAATCACTTTGAGTGGCTGCCATAGAAATAGAATGACTAGAACAGCTTTCCCCATTCAACTCAATGTACCCTGATTCTATATCTATGGTGTCCACTCTCTGTGTCTGCTGACTCCTTTCCCCTCTATCTGATTGGTTCAGACACAAGCCTCCCTTCTTTTCCCTACCTCTGATTGGTTCAGATGCAGAACCCTGCTTTATTGCCATGCCTCTGATAGGTTCAGACACCACCATGCTCTCTCTATATGAGGGGGTTCGTTTATCTGGCACGGGTTACCCCCGGTGGGAGGAGTTTGAACCGGGTGAAAGTTGATTGCATTCGTTTTGGAGCCCGGCTGCCTCCAGGCGTGAGCCAGGTGCCCCGTTCATAGCCCACGGGGAAGTCGGCTCAAAACAAAAGTGCTGTAATTAAGCATGTGGATTAATGAGCAGGATTCTGGGTTATGGAAACGAGATGTTGTATGTTTCTGAACGATGCACCATGCTGCCTTGTTGACAACATGACCGAGTGACGCAGATTACTGTTCGGTTTGAGAAGGGCGCTCCACCCTCACCGCTTTTGACCGTTCACATCACGGGTTATAGACCAGTGCCCCGAGGCTCAGTATAATCGAATCCGCCCTATCTCTGTTTGTAGACTTCCGATGAATGACAGCCAAACCATTCTGGCTGCCCTGGGAGCAATCACCGTAACAGGCCAATTAACTCATTAAGAGCTTATTTAGTGCCTTAATGAGGAACACGGACACTTGTTTGTGTAAATAAACAGGGACTTTTGACTCCATTAAAGCTCAGTTTCTCATTGTGGGTTCTTCAGCAGTAGAGGTCGATAAAGGGAAACCAAAATAAAATTAGACCACAGTGCACGCAGATGCACACACACACAACATGTTTTGCCAATAGGTAGTTCCTTCTCCAAGTAAGAAGACATGGCAATATGGTGATTCATTTATTTTAATGATACTGCTGACATCAGCCAAGTAGCAAGCTGATTGGATCTGACTGATGGCAGCAAAGAGGGGAGTTGACTGTGAACTCGTTGAATTGCAGTGAAATGTAATGGAGTAGTGCGGGATTGCATACTAGGGGATTGTTACAGATTCCCTTGTCCTCGGATATCAATCTGCATCACCAGACATCGTGCTCATTGATCTAGGGGCCAACTCGCACACACACTTTGATGAAAACGCTCTATAAATTAGAGGGCGTATGATGGAAAACCTGAATATATAACACTCCTGCCTCTGCATATGGAAAGCTGAATATGCAGTGTATATTAAATCACATCCCTGTATATGAATGGTTAAACACCAGGCAATAGCTGCAATCAGCAGAGGGTCATGTGGGGGTTGAATATGCCCTTCAAGTCCAATAGAATGTATGTTTGATGATTAATTCGTATTGATGGGGAAATATGGAATACACATGGGGATGTGTGCCATGCATACATAGTTTCTCCTCTGGTCTGAGATGTGGTGGTTGTAGTCTGCTCTGGATGCAGAATGAGGGCCCATATTCTCAAAGCATCTCAGAGTAGGAGTGGGGGCCAAACAGTGCTGATCTAGGATCAGGTCCCCCCTGCCATCTAATTATGAGCTAATAGGCAAAACTCAATTTTTACTCTGAGGCGCTTTGTGAATATGGGCCCAGGAGTTGAGGGGCTCCATGTGAGTAAGATGCAGACATCAGGCTCATTTGAGGACCCCAACATGGTGTCTTATTAAGTGCCTGGTGTAAATCCTCTTGCTACCAGCCCCAACCCTGGAACCAGAGCTGCAGAGAACCTGATCAACTGCCTCTAATCCTCTGGGAATGAGCCCTCTCCATGGGCTGCAAGATGGCAGGGGAAGAGCCAGGGAGGGAGGTGTGTGTGTGTGTGTGTGTGTGTGTGTGTGTGTGTGTGTGTGTGTGTGTGTGTGTGTGTGTGTGTGTGTGTGTGTGTGTGTGTGCGTGTGTGTGTGTGTGTGTGCACGGGAGAGGAGGGGAGAGTGGAAGGGTGGAGGAGTGGAGGGACACACAGAGGGAGCAGATGCAGAAAAGAAGGGATGAGACGAGAATGAGAGAGATGGGAAGGGAAATTGGAAAATTGGATTGTGCAAAAATGCTGAACAGCAAGGCGGATAGGAGGAGCAGTCATGTCTGATACGGGATAAGGAATGGGAAGTGGAGAATGGAAACTCTGAAAGCAACGGAAAGAAGAGGGAGGAGACAGGGGAGACGAAAAGAGGACCAAGGAAGTGACCTTGTTTTTGTTTTGTTTCTTTACATGGTGCAGAGGGGTGGAGAGAAAAAGAGCTGAGGGTTCTTCTTCTTCTTCTTCTTCTTCTTCTTCTTCTTCTTCTTCTTCTTCTTCTTCTTCTTCTTCTTCTTCTTCTTCTTCTTCTTTTTTGTCTCCCTCCATTTTCTGCCCGGAGTCAGCAGGCTTGGGTGTGGACTACGGGGAGTGGATCGATGTGAGTTGCTATAGCCAGAATACTCTCCTCCATCTCTGACACCATTATGGGGTGATGGACCAAGGGGAGGGAGGAGAGAGAGAGAGGGGGAGGAGGGAGAAAAAGGAGGGAGAGAGGGAGTAGAGGAAGGCCGGTAAACTCACTGCATATGCACCACGCAGTGTTGTAGCTGTAACTCTAGCATGGCTTAGAGCAGAGGTATTTTAACTAATATACAGTATATGCTAGTTCAATTCCCCATAGAGAATGTTGATACCATGCCCTTGATGAACTCATTTCAGTTTGGTTTGCCTCAGTCAGATACGGCTTTATGTTCAAATATTCTGTAATTCTGAATATGAAGTTAAAGTTAGCCTTGGCTTTCGCCAATGAAGACAACAACTCAGTATGTTGAATGAGCAAGTGGGTTGTCAGGGCTGTGCTATGCTGCAAACACACATACACACACACACACACACACAGTAGCAGAATGCAGCACCATGGACAGCACAGTCAATGCACACAAAACTTCCCTTTTACTGGTAAGTGGACTTGTTTGACACTTGGAAGTGTCTGTCCTCTACAATTGTGTATTTGAAATATCTATGTAAATATCTATTTCGTACACTACTGTACCTAGGATATAACATGTTGTTTTGCATATGTTTAAAGTCCTACTACATGTACACGGTGGAAATACATCAACATTTATGTTTCTACCTTAAATTTGATGGCATGTGTTCCGCACTGAATTCAAAGGCGATCTAACTAGAAAGTAAGTAAGTTGGATTTGACATGATGTAATTCACTGTACTGTATGGGCCTATAGCTATTCTCAAACCATAGCTCAGCCTTTGTGGGGCCCTACCATGAATAGAACATGACATACTGTCTACTGCAGTATCAAAGTAATGTACTGACAAGACAAATGCTTTTTTGGAGTGGCCATTCACACCAGTAAATAGGTTTTGAGACACCTATCAAGGGGTGCCAGTGTGTCAGTGCCCTCCGAGCCACCCCACAGAGAGGGACTTAGAGGGTCCCATGACGGGCGAGTGTGGCAGTGTGGTGGCAGTGCCCTTGAGGAAAGTCCTTAACCTGGTCCGCTCAGGCACGACTAAACCGCTAATGTGCACTATGAAAAATGTAAGTGGCTTAAATCGCATTAGATTAGGCCGCCCGTGAAGCGAATACATGACAGAATAAAACAATACGTCTGGATGAGGGGAGTGAGGGGCGGCCGGGGCAGTGGTGGAACAGCGTGTAGCCGTGGCGCCCAGATGAAATGGAGCCTCAGCGGCGGTGGTGTTAACCCTCGCTAACACCGCAAGGTGCTGACAGACGCTTGGACACAAGCCACTGCCAGGTGGGGATGATTTCATGCTTGTTACCTTAGTCTCTGTGTGAATATTGAGTTAAATTACACTTATATAAACTCAAACATGCTGTAGACCCCTTTCCATTTTCTTTCCTTTTCTGGTAATTAATATACGAGCCCATGTGGCGCCACACCTGAATTGGATCAAAGTACTGCACTATCAGTTTTATTTCTGTTCTCATTTGCTTTCTGCAGTGCCAAAGATAAACGTACACTTTCTACCATATGACAAACAACAAAAAATAGAGCCAACAGTGTTATTTCTCCCACTGTGTCCCTTGATCCCAAAACACCATACACTGAATCTTGCAAACGGTACAGGCAAGGACCCTAAAGGACACACAAGACACATGGGCACTTTTTCACCCAGGATATTTTTCATCCAACCCAGCTCTATATTACACTTTAACATTTTAGCAAAATTGCATTTCAGTGTGTTTCATCCCCTATCCCAGTTGCTAAGAGAAGTTAAAAGGCGTTTGGGAGAGTATAAAGTTTGCTTAAATAAAAAAGGATTATTAAAACAGGAAATCTAGGCGCAGGGAACAGGGAGGGGTTCAGTACGGTATCTAGGTCACATTTGGCTGCTCTTAGTTCACCTTGAGGCTCTGTGAGTTTCAGAGCATGCAACAACGCAGCCCGCCCATGGAAGCCTGAGGCTTGGCAAAGATACAGTATCTACAGTGCAGCGCCAGAGCCTCCTCTCGAATAAAATTGCTTGTAGAACGTGTAAACATTCATGTATACCGCTAATATTCGCATAACATCTGTAAACATTAATGTTTCTGCTTTTCACATATGCCTTTTAGTCAGCTTTAATACCACTAATATATGTAAACATGAATGTTACCACAAATGTTCCAATAACTTATAAACCAGAATATTAACTTATATAACATGCAGTAACATTTGCCCTACATGTGTCTATGAAATTAAAATGTAGTCCGATTATGCATGTTGTCCATCCCATCCCTAGCCAAACGATACCAGCGAGCTATTTGTTAGATATTAGAATGCACAGCATGAATTTGGTTGAGATCATTACCAAGGCCGCTGTCTGTCCTTTTATATCTGAAGCCTCTGCAGTCCTATCACTCCTACACGCTTGGGATCCTTAATGATGACACTCTTATTTGCAGTTATTTCAGGAAAGTCAATGACCTACTTGCCAGGGTCATGAGCAAAATGAACAAGACAAGCATCTTTGAAGATTATGATAATGGCAACGAGGGGAGAGAAGAAATTCACCGGCACGTTCTACATCTTATTATCCTTCTCTATCCTTCTTGGGGTTGGCAGATGCCCATTTAGAGGACGTGGTAAAAATAAGCTATGTTAGCTGTGTTTTGTTAGCTAGCATTGCATTGTAGGCATATTTTTCGGCCTGTAAAGTTCGGCACTCGCATCAGGAAAATAAACACTCATAACTTTTTACCCCTAAAAGACAAGTGTCAGAGAAGTGCGATGAAAACAGATGCCGGTCCATCCACCAAATTGTTCCAGAGATTTACTCGGAGCGCAGCAGCTGGAATGTGATGTTGTATATCATGTAATTTGTTCTAAATTTCAGGCGCCTGCTCTATAGCAATATTGCAGCCGCTGCATTGAGATGGAAATTGGTACGTTCATCAGTTCTTGGTGGGAGAATGAAGACGAGGAGTTTCATAGAGCTTGATATACAGCTTCATACAGCACAAACCAAGGGCCAGATGGTGCAGACTTAAACATACGGTAAGAGGGAGGATATCGGTTCAAAAAGCAATTCATGCAAATTACCTTACAGTGAAAGCTGTTGACTTGTGCAATTTTGCTGTGTTTACCAATAACAAATTGGAAAGGAAAAGTAATAGAAGTGCTTTTGGTGCAGAAAACCTGGATACAGTACTGCCACTGCATGTGTGAACAACCAATGCCAATGTATAGTCGACATGTTTCATGAGCATATACAGTATTATGGCTGTATTTGTGTGTGTGGCCTATATAATGGTTGCCTGGGAATGGATTGTGACCTATCAAAACAAAATAAATCCATTCATTAAGAAAGAAAGCCAAGCAATTGGTCTGGGCCCTTGATGTGTTGGAAATAATCGCTGAGTGGTGAACAAAACGTATGGAAATTACACTGACTGGGCAAAGCAGAACCCGCTCCTGCACTTTCATACTGTATGTTATTGTGCCCAGTCAGCTTCATTGCAAGTTTCATTATCTCATATACTACATCCTATTATTCTTTCTCTCTCAAAACAGAAAACTAAATAGATTTCACATATTATCATTCCAGATAGACAATTTATTTAACTCTGCTTTATGGAAATGAGATGAGTATAGATTTCTAGGGTATTATGGAGTATTTTGGACTGGGGCATTGGTGGGGACTAGTAACCTAGGTCATTACATTTCTAACTAGGTATATCTTACACTGGATATTCCTGCTATAGCTCCACCTTTATCTATCTACTGCATTACTACTATGATAATCAAATGCACAGAAACTACTTTCCCATTAGAACTACTACAAAAAGATGGCTCCCTTGTTAACTGAGTGAACAGTTGGAGTGGAGGCATCGCTAGAGGAGTTTGGAAGGACGAAGCACTGTAGAGCGCTAAACTGTAGGTGTGTGTGGGGGTGTGAGGCAACCAGGTGCTATTAAGTGTGAGACTCTCCACTCCTAGATGATGATCAAAGACAGCCACGTATGCTCATGGCTGCAGGCCAGACCAGTCAAATCCACAGGGGGGGGACCACGACAGGCCCTGTCGGTGGAGATGAGCCAGTTCAAGGAAACCGAACGCTGACTTTGAAAAAATCCTGCTGCATATATAAGCACCGGTGGGTCTCCAAAAAAAGCTCCCCCTCAGATCACCTATCTCTACATTTCTATGCTTTAGACAGGAACCCATGTTGACAACGAGTCTCAGAGTAGGAGTGCTAATCTAGGATCAGTTTTGCCTTTAAGATCACAATAAATAAGACAGGGGGTGGCCTGATCTAAGATCAGCTCTCCTTCGTCTGATTCACCAACCGACTAATTTTGTCTTCCAATGATCACTAGTCTATAGGCCTAGTCAGCCATTTGCAAGGGATTCTTGAGTAGGAATTATTGAAGATGTTCCGGGGACAGTGTGTGGTTTCCCTGCAGCAGACTGGGGTTGAGATAATACTAATGATGTCTTTTGGGATCCTGCACTGCCAAGGTTCCTGATCTTGATCCATGGGAAGCTCCAGTGTGATTTCTGGCAATACTCTGCGAACACTGAAGCTTACGACAACTCAGGCTAACAATTCTTTGGTTAATGGAATTAATGTTGACCTTGCCATAAAACGATTACCTATCATGGGTAGATATCTGAACATGAGTCCTTGTGGGTTGAATTTAAATAACTTTCCCCCCAAATGGCAGTTATGGATACTGATCTCATAAACTATGTAAAATCTCTAAAGTGGGAATTATTTATTCATCAAGTGGTAGGAATAGGCATAGATTGAGAGTGCAAATAGCTTCCCATTGTGCCTTCCCTTTGTAATGAAAAATTCATACTCATATATTGATAGTTGAAGTAGCACATGTAACAGAGTATGTCCTGTCTATGTCCCTCACTGGGTGCGAACCAGGGACCTTTTACAAGCCAACACTCACAAAGCATTTCCTATCGCTCCACAAAAGTCATTGCACGATGGATGATACTAACGCACCGCTAACTAGCTAGCGATTCCACATCGGCTATTGACCTAGGGGGGAATTCTGGCCCAAGTTAAGCGTACGTAATTCCCTTTTTATGCACTTTTCTCTCTATGCATATTCTCACCTTGAACTTAAGCATAAGAATAACGTGCTATTCACCTGCTATTCATTCGGGGTGGAGCTTGAATAAATGAAGGTGTGGTTGAGGTGTGTCTACAGATAATGACCTTTAGTTAATTCCCTCATAATTCCACTACCTTTAAGCGCGAGCAAATCATGAATAAAGTTGAGCGAACCTGCCGGTCCCAAGTAAAAAAAGCATCTACTTTATTTCTTCCGATAGAAATAACAGCATTCTACATGCACAGTACTACATAAATTGATAGGAGCTATTGATAAGACCTAGGTAAATTAGTAATCAATTTGGAGAAGGGGATTGTAAATACACATAGCAATTGTTTTAGCTAATTTTTCCTTATGATCCCTGGAGATGAATGTGAAACTAGTCATGTATTGCGGCCCGTTTTCCACAGTGAAGTAGGCTACGAATAGCTTTGCCGTTATTCCGAATTGTTATTGTATGGCCTCATAATTTGTGTGGATGAAATTTGGAGACCCAGGCTATAGGCTTCTGTAGGGCTGAACCTGCCAAGTTGATGTATGCACCCAGGCTTTTCTTAGTTTTATTTTACAATTTGTATCATGTTAAATATTAGCCACTATCGGGAGCCACGGTCAGTAATACCCACATACGTTTATAATCAATCAATTTTCAATCAATTTTATTTTATATAGCCCTTCTTACATCAGCTAATATCTCGAAGTGCTTTACAGAAACCCAGCCTAAAACCCCAAACAGCTAGTAATGCAGGTGTAGAAGCACGGTGGCTAGGAAAAACTCCCTAGAAAGGCCAAAACCTAGGAAGAAACCTAGAGAGGAACCAGGCTATGAGGGGTGGCCAGTCCTCTTCTGGCTGTGCCGGGTGGAGATTATAACAGAACCATGCCAAGATGTTCAAAAATGTTCATAAGTGACAAGCATGGTCAAATAATAATCAGGAATAAATCTCAGTTGGCTTTTCATAGCCGATCATTAAGAGTTGAAAACAGCAGGTCTGGGACAGGTAGGGGTTCCATAACCGCAGGCAGAACAGTTGAAACTGGAATAGCAGCAAGGCCAGGCGGACTGGGGACAGCAAGGGGTCACCACGGCCGGTAGTCCCGACGTATGGTCCTAGGGCTCAGGTCTCTCAGTTGGCTTTTCATAGCCGATCATTAAGAGTTGAAAACAGCAGGTCTGGGACAGGTAGGGGTTTCGTAACCGCAGGCAGAACAGTTGAAACTGGAATAGCAGCAAGGCCAGGCGGACTGGGGACAGCAAGGTGTCAGCATGCCCGGTAGTCCTGACGTATGGTCCTAGGGCTCAGGTTCTCAGAGAGAAAGAGAGAACGAGAGAATTAGAGAGAGCATACTTAAATTCACACAGGACACTGGATAAGACAGGAGAAGTACTCCAGGTATAACCAACTAACCCCAGCCCCCGACACATAAACTACTGCAGCATAAATACTGGAGGCTGAGACAGGAGCGGTCCGGAGACACTGTGGCCCCATCCGAAGAAACCCCGGACAGGGCCAAACAGGAAGGTTATAACCCCACCCACTCTGCCAAAGCACAGCCCCCGCACCACCAGAGGGATATCCTCAACCACCAACTTACAATCCTGAGACAAGGCCGAGTATAGCCCACAGAGGTCTCCACCACAGCACAAACCAAGGGGGGGGTTTATAACTGTCACTGTAGCCTACATTTTGCATCATTCCATTCCATTCTCCTTTACCTTTCTTTCCTCTGTTGCGTCCGTGTAACTTGTTCCTGAGGGTCGCTAGCATTAGTGGATCATATTAGGCTAACATTGTGCAATAATTTGGGACATGTAGCCTATGTGAATCATTGTGGAACTCAGACCACACGTAGCAGATTAAACCTGAAGCCTGGCGCACGGTTCACAACGACTGGACCGTTGTCATCACAGTTCCATGATTAGTGAGGATTAGGGTAGATTTATAGGACTATTGTTCAACCCCTTTTGTGCACTTTTTTTCCACCTTCCAATATTTCATGGATTGAACTTGAATATGACAACTTTCAGGATGAATCAAAACACTATTTTTGATTCATCAATATACTTTGTACGTAAGAACTCTCCAAACCTGTTTTTTATGATTCATACATACTTTCCTAACCCTAAAATTTGCCTAAATATTTTACAAGATCAGAGTATTTTTAAATCTACCAGTTGGTGCTGAAACAGAGATGAGTATGCATATATTTAGATGGCTTTCTTTCATTGATCCCTATATTCAGAAACCGTTCTCTTAATGTATTATAGTGAGTCAGTCGACAAAATTCTAATCAAACGTGCACCGTATTTAAACGGATAAATGTACTGATAAATGTACTGAAACCCCCTACTGAATGAAAACACCACAAGAAAATATGTTGGCCTGCAAGTGGGAGGGTTTTCAGCGGTTGAATTAAAAATATTTAGCGCTCGCAAGGGAACCACGCCTGCAAAGCTCATTATGCACCTGCATAAGGTAAGTCTGAATACCAACTACTGAGAAGTGTGTAGTAAAGGCGTGTGTGGGAAAGGCATACATTTCCTGAGTCTGAATCGGGCCCCTACTGTACAAACTTCCAATATAATATGCTTCCAGTTTATAGACTTTAAATTAGTGTACTCACATAATACATATAAGTGAGATATCCGATCACTAATACATTATGTTCCCGATACAGCTTTCATAATGTGCTTTAAGTTCATGAAGTACTGATGTACTGTACGTGTAGTCTTTTGTCAATGCAGACATATTGTACTCTTTACAGTAAAAGCACTTCAGAGATCAATGGATTGAAGGGTACTACCTGAGCTGCCTGGAGCCCTACTAAAAGCCTCCCAGTCTCGTCTTGAGACAGAACAGATTTCCCGAAGGACACAATTGAATGGGAAACCCCTCCGAGTCAGAAGTTTGGGAACTCCGCTGCAGGAACGTCCTGTGCTGGGAATCGATGTGATGCCTAGCCGCTGGATGATCTTTCTATTTTGTTTTGTTTGTGTTATTCTTCTGGCTTTAATTAACTCCTCCTCGCCGCTCTTTGGCCTCATTGGGCGAGCTGGGCGTCGTGACAGCGCAGTGGGCTGAATGTCACGCTCTCCTTGGGCCGATCAATCCAGGGAATCAGATATCAGACTCCTGAAGGATGGCTGTAGGCCACAGAGTGAAAGAGAGCACACACGTATGCACACGTTCATGTAGCGTACACACACACACAGCTAAAGGCCAAGGACTGATACCGGTAGACTGGCAATCTGAGTGGAAAAATAAAAAAGCTTCTCTTTTCAGTTAGCTTTGTCTTCATCTATTTCCTTTATGCTGATTACCATCTGTTTAATAATAATGTGTCAGGTTGATTAGCTGACTTCCTCATTGAGAGGGACCACTGTTCCACAAAATGTCTGCCTCGTGTCGTTGTTTACTGACTGCCTGAAGTCTGTGTACCTTGTTCAAGGTTACATCGAAGTCCTCCCTATGGGAATGAAGCAGAATTGTAACCCCTGTGGTAACATGTATGCCTCTTAGCTCAGTATCTAACTGTCTGCCTCTGCTAGAGCCTTGTGACACCAGGCAGTCATTTGTAATGGTGAGTATTAGTCACTCAAAAAACAGTAAATATATTCAGTTCTCTCTCTCTCTCTCTCTCTCTCTCTCTCTCTCTCTCTCTCTCTCTCTCTCTCTCTCTCTCTCTCTCTCTCTCTCTCTCTCTCTCTCTCTCTCTCTCTCTCTCTCTCTCTCTCTCTCTCTCTCTCTCATTGGTATTATTTGTGGTCAACAATTACTCAGCTAATAGATCAGGATCTCCGACCCTTGAGGGATTACCACAAAGTCTTTTAAACTCACACATATAAATGGAGGATGTTTACATTGTCAAGATGAAGCGTTTACGGAGGCCGGGTGATGCATCGGGTCCTTAAACTTTGTTAACCGCGGTGAATGGGGTAATACCAATGACTCAGATATCTAACAGTACTGTCAACATCCTCTCATCATCCATTGTTTCTCACCATCTCTCTCTCTCGTTCGCAGATGCTCTCAAACCATCTCCTCCTTTTTCTCCCTCCCCGCTAAATCAATAGTCCAGCAATAATGTATCAGTCCAGCAAGGCTCCCTATCACTCCCTTCCTCTCTCTATCCTCTCAGTACAGTACACGTCTCTCCGTGTTCCCAATTCCTACCTTCTCGTCACCATCCCTCACTACTTCCCCTCTTCCATTCCAGATTCTACATTCTCAGAGTTTCTATGTTATTTCCTTTCCCTCCTAAAAATGTTTTACTCGTTTTTTCATTTATTTTTTCCTCTCACACTTCTTGTAAATACATGTCTCCCTCTCCTCCCTCTCCTCCCTCTCCAACTCCCCATCCCAGTGACTCGTCTCCATCTCCATCTCCCTCCCTCCGACAAACACTCCTATTATCCCCACTCTGTCTCTCTCCTCTCTCTTCCCCTCTCTTTATCTCTCTCTCTCCCACCCACTCGCTCCTTACTAATAATAAACTGGAGACGAGTCATCGGGACAGGAGCCATTCTCCTCGGCACATCGATGGCCCCCTCAGCACTGCAGGCAGGCAGGCAGGCAGGGTAAGGTGGACACACATCAGTCTCCCACAGAGTGTATCGCTAATCCTAAAGGGATTAGATCACACTGTATGGAACGGCTCTTGTGTGTAATTTAATAATTTAAGCTAATTGGAAAAATAGAAGCAAGGCTGATAATCATCAAAGTTGATACTTCCAGCTGTACACACTTAGAAAAAAATTGTTTGTAAAGAGTTCTTTGGCTGTCTCTGTAAAACGCTCTATCTGGAACCAAAAAGGGTTTTACATGGATGGAACCAAAAAGGGTTCTTCTACAGGGACAGCCAATTAACCCTTTATGGTTCTAGGTAGAACATTATTTTCAAGCAACATGTCACCCAAGATTTGGCACCCCATACACAAATACGAGACCAAAACAGACAAACTAAAAGATGGGATGCTTCATGTCAAGCAGTGGAGGTTCCTCAGAGGAGGAAGGGGAGGACCATTCCAATCAGTGAATTTCATAAAAATAAAAATAGTGAAACATAGATTTTTTTGATAAAATTATACTAAATACAGTGGGGAGAACAAGTATTTGATACACTGCCGATTTTGCAGGTTTTCCTACTTACAAAGCATGTAGAGGTCTGTAATTTTTATCATAGGTACACTTCAACTGTGAGAGACGGAATCTAAAAAAATCCAGAAAATCACATTGTATGATTTTAAGTAATTAATTTGCATTTTATTGCATGACATAAGTATTTGATCACCTACCAACCAGTAAGAATTCCGGCTCTCACAGACCTGTTAGTTTTCCTTTAAGAAGCCCTCCTGTTCTCCACTCATTACCTGTATTAACTGCACCTGTTTGAACTCGTTACCTGTATAAAAGACACCTGTCCACACACTCAATCAAACAGACTCCAACCTCTCCACAATGGCCAAGACCAGAGAGCTGTGTAAGGACATCAGGGATAAAATTGTAGACCTGCACAAGGCTGGGATGGGCTACAGGACAATAGGCAAGCAGCTTGGTGAGAAGGCAACAACTGTTGGCGGTGAGGATCAGCCCAGAACTACATGGCAGGACCTGGTCAATGACCTGAAGAGAGCTGGGACCACAGTCTCAAAGAAAAACATTAGTAACACACTACGCCGTCATGGATTAAAATCCTGCACCACACGCAAGGTCCCCCTGCTCAAGCCAGCGCATGTCCAGGCCCGTCTGAAGTTTGCCAATGACCATCTGGATGATCCAGAGGAGGAATGGAAGAAGGTCATGTGGTCAAGCTTTTTGGTCTAAACTCCACTCGCCGTGTTTGGAGGAAGAAGAAGGATGAGTACAACCCCAAGAACACCATCCCAACCGTGAAGCATGGAGTTGGAAACATCATTCTTTGGGGATGCTTTTCTGCAAAGGGGACAGGACGACTGCACCGTATTGAGGGGAGGATGGATGGGGCCATGTATCGCGAGATCTTGGCCAACAACCTCCTTCCCTCAGTAAGACCATTGAAGATGGGTCATGGCTGGGTCTTCCAGCATGACAACGACCCGAAACACACAGCCAGGGCAACTAAGGAGTGGCTCCGTAAGAAGCATCTCAAGGGTCCTGGAGTGGCCTAGCTTGTCTCCAGACCTGAACCCAATAGAAAATCTTTGGAGGGAGCTGAAAGTCCGTATTGCCCAGCGACAGCCCCGAAACCTGAAGGATCTGGAGAAGGTCTGTATGGAGGAGTGGGCCAAAATCCCTGCTGCAGTGTGTGCAAACCTGGTCAAGACCTACAGGAAACGTATGATCTATGTAATTGCAAACAAAGGTTTCTGTACCAAATATTAATTCTGCTTTTCTGATGTATCAAATACTTATGTCATGCAGTAAAATGCAAATTAATTACTTAAAAATCATACAATGTGATTTTCTGGATTTTTGTTTTAGATTCCCTCTCTCACAGTTGAAGTGTACCTATGATCAAAATTACAGACCTCTACATGCTTTGTAAGTAGGAAAATCTGCAAAACCGGCAGTGTATCAAATACTTGTTCTCCCCACTGTATATCCACGTCACCAAATAACTGATTAAAACACACTGTTTTACAATGTAGGTCTACAGTAGCCTCAACAGCACCCTCTAGGGTAGCAACATGGTGTAGCCGGAGGACAGCTATTTTCCATCCTCATCTGGGTACATTGACTTCAATACAAAACCAATAGACTTACACAGTAATTATGACTTCCAGAAGACGTCCTCCAATCTATCAGAGCTCTTGCAGCATAAACTGACATGTTGTCCATCCAATCAAAGGATCAGAGAATTAATCTAGTACTGAAAGCATAATCTAGCTAGCACTGCAGTGCATAAAGTGTGGTGAGTATTTGACTCAAAGAGAGAGAAAGACAATTGTTGAACAGTTTTGAACAAATTAACACATTTTATTTAAAAGTAAAGCAGAAGCAGCAGAGAGAGAGAGCTAGCTATATTTCGTTGTATTTTTTTATTCTTCTTAGTTTATCTTTCATTTACTTAACTTGCTAATGGCTGCAGCTAATTTAGCCTACTCAGCAACCTGACTCAAACAGAGACAAATGCTATTCATGCTATTTATTTAGGTAAGCTTTCATTTTTAGGAACTTATTTCCACCGGGGCACACCGGTGTAACTGCTAAATTGCTTGCTATAGATGTACTGCATGATTGTACACATGGATTGGATTCAAGTCTAATCAAATGTTATTCGTCACATGCTTCGTAAACAACAGGTTTGGACTAACCGTGAAATGTTTACTTACGGGCCCTTCCCAACAATACAGAGAGAAAGAAAATAGAAAAATTGTGGGTTTACTAACACGTTAGTTCTAGTAGCTATGTTGAATATGACGTTAGCTATTATAGTGACAAGGCTGTGTAGCGGTTAGCGATATGAAGGTTTGGCTTGGAGAGGTTTTTTCAACTGGTCACAGATAGCTGTGAAAAGGTGAGAGGAGGAGAGTGCGTAGAGCCGAGAAATAATTATACAACGAACAAAGTGATGATGCTGTATGTGGCTGCTATGAAAGTGAACTGTGTGTGCGGTTGATCAGGGATGTATTCATTCCGCCGATTCCATTGCAAAACGTTTCTTAAACGGAAGCAAACAAAACGGGGATGGACCTACCTTAATTTTCCAGTATAAACTCTTGTTCTGTTTGGACTAATGATTACACCCCAGATCAGCTAGATGCAGGCAAGAGTTTGCAAGGCGGTATTGAATATGTCAATGTCTGTCACCTTGATTACTTAATTTTTTCTTGACCTGTGCACCTATGTTGTAAACTTTAATTCATAGGCTAGGTTGTAGCAACCTCATGATGGGTATAGGGAAAATTCTAGTGTCATGTACTAGCCTAAACCTATCGATGTTACGTTGACCTGGGTGAATGGAATTTGAATGACAGTCATCCAATATGACGTAATAGAAGTAAGGCCATGCTCATAAAAATAAGAATCATCCTCCCTCATCTTAAACGGCACCGACCGCCACTGTAGTCTAGCTAACTAAAAGGGCTGTGACAACCAGTTATACCCTAAACAAAGGGTCCCACTGGGCAAAACCTGGTTGAATCAACATTGTTTCCACGTCATTTCAACCAAAATAAATCAACGTGATGATCTTGAATCAACATGGAAAAGTGATTGGATTTACAAAAAGTCATTAATATAGGGCATTTTGTCTCTTTTTCACACAACTTTTAACCTAAATCCAATGACATGGTGAATAATTTTGTTGATTTCACATTGAATTCACGTTAGTCGACAACTCAACCAAAGGATAATGTTCCTCTTGAGACTTAGCCTTTAAATTAGTCCCAATCCGAGCATGTCCACTTACTGCACTGCAACATGAATATCCTTCTTCTTGGATTCACAAATAATCCAATGAAAATGCAGCATGGGGATAGCATTATGCGCTCATTTGGACGGCCACAAACCGTATCAGTCCGTGTCCCCTTTTATAAACTTCAAATTAAGTTTGCAAAACAAATCAAATCATACTTTTGTTTCTCTTCTTGCAGCAGAAACAACGACAAGCTTATCTTTACCATAACTGAGTAAAAAAAGGTCAAATCTTCCAATCTTTTGCTTTGGATTTGTTGCACAGTTAAATTGGCAGAATGAAGAAGGGGGCGAGATAGTCTTGGAGAACCGGGGAGATGGATAATTCCATTTTCTCTCTCTCTCTCAGAGTGGAAATGGTTTAGGAATTCAATTAGCTTTCGCAATGCAACCTCCAAGGTAAGCTGTATACATTCCCTTTCTCCGCTTCAGTGTTGGTGTCTTGTGGACATTGAAGAAGAGAGTGGAGAAGCATTCACCAAGCAACCGAGCGTGAACATAAAAAGGACGCCAAGGCTGGTCACATCCATCCTACAATTACACTTCTAGTCTTCCAAAAAGTGGAAAATAAATTACACAAGCAAAACTTTTCGAAGAGCAAGCATCACTACACCATCTCAGTTACCAACCTTGTCTCATAGACTAGAAGTAACATAGTAAATGTAAATCCAAGACACACAAATGATATGTTACGTTTGGTATGGTTACATAAAACAGAAGGTTACATAAGGTAAAAACAAAAGGAGGGCAGTTGGTTTGGGTGGGTGTATAACGCGAATGTCTAGGAACTGAAAGGTTGCGTGTTCGAATCTCATCAAGGACAATTTTAACATTTTAGCTAATTAGCAACTTTTGTTGACCTGACTTCATTTTTTCTCATTTGCAACTACTTAGCATGTTAGCTAACCTTCCCCTAACTGTAACATTAACCATTTTAGTTAACCCTTCCCCTAACCCTAACATTAACCCTTTAACCTAACTCCTAACCTTAACCCTAACCCCTAACCCTAACCCTAACCCTAGCCTAGCTAATGTTAGCCAGCTAGCTAACATTAGCATTAACCACCTAGCTAATGTTAGCCACAAGAAATTGGAATTCTCATTATATCTTACGTTTTACAAATTCATAACATATTGAACGTTTTGCAAATTCGTAACATATCATATGAATTGTAATTCGTAATATATCATACGAAAAGGATGATGGACTAAACGTAACATACAGTATCATACTAAAAGGAGTGTCTCGGATTTACATACAGAATAATATGAAATGCTCTGAGACCAGGTTGCCGTTACACCTCTAGTCTACTGACTCAACACAGGGAGGAGAGTGCCTTGATATTGATCCAATCCATACAGTTCCTTTATTATCTCTCTTCCCATCCAATGTCTGCTACTTCCCACTTCCCTGTTTTGATAGCGCAGCTGTCGCCCCTATATGACGTATAAATTCCTGGGCCCATTTGCGGCGCGGGGGTGGAAAAATGGATGTGAAATCAAGCCATGAAAAGCCAACATCGCATGGCAGGGAATTTCAACGGGAGCTCATTAGCAAAAGCATGTTCCTCATTCCTCCTCTGAAATGGCAAGGCCACGCTGATTAAGTGTTTTCCTCCTCCCTCTTCTTTCCCCGATGCCATTTTCATGGATGCCATTTAGTAGGAAGCATTTGGGGGATATTTACGTTTATTTTCTGTGGCGAAAACCAGCGGCATGAGGATCAGTGTTTGAAAGAGGCTTTGGCGGGTTGTGACTGACACTGGGTCTGGGTCATAAAAGCTAGTGAGGGGAAGCGAGGGGAAGACTAAAGAAAATCTTCCTGAAGCCCCCCCACCATGACAAAGGGCTGGCTGTGCTGTGGCCAGACCAGAGCAGAGTAACTGTGAGGCTGTGTGGATGGAGTCAGAGCCGAGCCCTGATCAAAGGTTCCTCTTCCCAGCTGCCTGCTGCAGTGCCTGCGTCCCCTGTCACAGACTGGCAGCCACAAAGACAGCAGCACTAATGCCCATGGTACCTGGGCACAAGCAGATATCACACGCCCCCAAAAAGAGATCTGAGACCAGCCCCGGCAAGACAACATCAGATAGGATTGGCTGGTCAACTGTCCTCAATGCACGGGTGTGTGTTTATCTGTGTGTGTGTGTGTGTTTTGAAGGATAAACAGCATCCCTCCAACCCCATGTTGCCTTTTAAATCCAGTGCTGCCTTGACTTTTAAATCCTAAGCACAGCTGCACAGGTAAGAAACGGTCCAGCGGGCAAACTGTGTGAGTGTCTGTCTGTCTGTGTGTGTGTGTGTGTGTGTGTTTGTATGTGTGTTTGGGGGCAGAGTGGGAGGATGAAAGAAGCTGCAGTACACACGTGATAACGGCCCAGAGGTACCTAGCTGCCACCAACAGGTATGCTAATGTGGGCTTCTAAGGGCTAGAATATTTATACTGTTTGCCTTCTTATAGAGCAATGCTACCTCGGAGGGACGACTATTCATATGTGAGAGAGTGAGTGGAGAGTTTGAAATTTCACACATCACACACAAACTGCCTCAATATGACTCTACATTACATGTGAGAGAGTGTGTGTGTAGGTGAGGGAATGTGTGTTGTGTGAAAGCTTACACATCACACGCACAAGGACACACACCCACATACAATGCCCCCAGGACAGCTCTACATACATTACATATGAGAGAGTGTGTGTAGGTGAGGGAGAGTGTGAATGTGTGAAAGCTTACACATCACACCCACATACCACCCACATACCACCCACATACCACCCACATCCACATACCACCCACATACCACCCACATCCACATACCACCCACATACCACCCACATAGCACACACACATCCACATACCACCCACATACCACACACATCCACATACCACCCACATACAATGCCCCAGGTTCCATTCGTTTCCCCTTCTTCCACCTGTTTTTTTCTTGCTCCCTCCCTTCTTCCTCCTCTCTCACCACATGCTACCGACGCCACAGGCTAGCGCTAACTTCAATTAGGAAGCAACACACCATGCCATTTCCTACTGTAGTGCCAGCTCTCCTAGCCGTTAGCTAGCTCATCTGTGCATACTTTACCTTATACCTTCCTTTCTGCACTGCACTGACGGCTATCATGCAGGGAACTGATCCGTGACTTGCCATGATTGAACTCGCTTTGGCTAACAGGTGCTATCATCTCCACAAACCTTCAGCACTTCTCACCCTCACAGTCCCGCAGTTAGCCCATCAGGCAGAGTGTAAAGATGAAGAAATGTAGGTATTCTGACCACAAAGACTTGGCACAGCGTGAAATCTGAGTTAAAGGAAAATTGAATGTGAACATTTAGAGTGAAAAAAGGGCCAGAGTTTCCAATTGCGGAAAGGTGGAGGATTCCCAGAACTTTGTCGGCCAAACCTGGGTTTAAATATTATTTCAAATGATTTCAAATACTTTAGCTGTGCTTGATTAATCTTGCCTGTTGTGATGGAACAAATAGAAAAGTCCCAAATGCTGCAAACTCTGCCCACCTGGCACTCCAGGGAGGCTAAAGCAAACGCTTCAAGTATTTGAGAGATTTAAAATAGTATTTGAACCCATGAGCTCTGGTGTTGGCTGAAGGCAGCTGTTTCCAGCTTCAGCTCAGCCCATACGGTCCTCCTAAAATCAGTGTGACGATGGAGTGGGAGATGGAGGAAGACGATGGACAGAGAGGGCCTTTGATGAATGAAGTGGGTCACATTTTAAAAGTGGGTCACATTTTAAAAGTGCCGTCCTTGAATTAGGAAGTGTTTGTTCCCCAAAGGCTCCTTAAAACGGACAGAAATAACCAAGACCTCTTTCTCATTTATCAAGATGACACATCTCTGTTGCCTTATGATTTGGACCGGGAGGGGGGCAGTGGAAGGGGGGACTTGATAAATCTTACAGTATGGCTAGCTGGTCGCTGGGCGGACTCTGAACTCTTACAGTGTTAACAGGACAGGGTTTAGCTAAGAGGCTTCTCCCTTTCTCTCTCTCTCTCTCTCTCGCTTCTCTTCGCCCTGTTTCTTAAGGTTTCTCATCCACTTGCCTCCCTCACTCCAAATCACAGCCCTTGTACCTGTAACCCCCGGGAAAGAAATGATTACACCTTCCAAACTAGAAATTGAACTAAGAGCGTGGCCCTGACCTGCCGCAGACACCTACCGCCCACAATGAGAAACCTGGCAGAATACACACACTCACATGCACACGCACACGCATGCACATGCACACACACACACACACACACACACACACACACACACACACACACACACACACAAACTGCTACACTACACGCATGTCTAGATCCCAGTACAAATAGCTACTCGTCTACTCATGTCATACATAGACATACTTAGCTAGGTGTATAAATAAATCCTGGTACATACTGTACACACATCAAACGTCCTATACACACACTTTGTGATTGTGAACATAAGCCCTCACAAATGTATGACACATGCACACACACACACACACACACACACACACACACACACACACACACACACACACACAACACCTACCCCCATACATACACATACTACTTCCATTGTATTCGTACTCCCCCAGCTGTTAGGAGTTGCAGAGCACCAGACCAAATACATTTCTAATTATCTAATGCTGCAGGGCTAAATGACAGGTAGTCAATGGTCTGTTTCCCTGCCTGAAACATCTCCCGTGGAGCCAGCACCAAACTCATTTTCTCCCCGAGAAATAAACGCAAAGACTTCCAGTTAGTCGTGCTGTTATGGGAGGGAGGGAGGGAGGGAAAGAAAGAAAGAAAGAAAGAAAGAAAGAAAGAAAGAAAGAAAGAAAGAAAGAAAGAAAGAAAGAAAGAAAGAAAGAAAGAAAGAAAGAAAGAAAGAAAGAAAGAAAGAAAAAAGGAGCAGAGGTAGGGGAGGGAGGGAGAGACATGGGGGATTGAAGAGAAGAAGGCAGAGAGAGAGGGGAGAGTGAGGGAGGGGAGGAAGAGAGCGACACACTTTCCGGGCTTATTTACAAGTAGCTGCCAGTATGACAGGTAATTTGGGCAAATTCTCCACAGAGCCCGCAGCAGACGGCAAGGGGATAAAGATGGAGAGAGAGAGAGAGAGAGAGAGAGAGAGAGAGAGAGAGAGAGAGAGAGAGAGAGAGAGAGAGAGAGAGAGAGAGAGAGAGAGAGAAAAGGAAGGGAGAAGGGAGGGGAAATAGGGAAGAAGTTAGTGGAGACGTGTACAGACTACCTGACATGGCCTGGGCTTGGGGAGGAGGGGAACAAAGAAAATGGGTTTCCAGATTCCAATCTGGAGAGTGAAGGGGGGATGAATGGTGGGAGAGAGGGAGGGCGGGAGGGAGGAGACAGGAATGTAGGGAGTCAGCCTGTTGACAGATTGTGACAATTGTATTTATCGGGCCGCGAGGAAGAGATATCAAAAGCATTTTTTTATTCCGTTTCTCTTTTCCCATTTAGGCTGGGGAAAGATCAAGCAAAAGGAAAGAAAGGATGAGGCAAAACCACTAATAATCCTCCCTCCCCAAGATCTTGCGATTTATTCAGCTTCTGATTTATGCACTTGTTTTTATCTGTCTAGCATGTGTGTGTATATGTGTGTATGTGTGTGTGTGCGCGTGCGTATGTGCATGGGTGTGTGTGTATGTTCATCACTCTCTCTCTCTCTCGCTCTCTCTCACTCACTGCACTGGGGGGCATAGCCAGTCTGTTGGATTGTATTTATAGAAAATCTCCTCGTCTTTTACGGCGCTCCTTGTCTGTCAGCACACACAGCCAATTAGAAAACACTTGTTAATAGCGCTAACATTGTCGTTCTTCTTCCTTTGGCTGTGTGGGTGAGATGACATTATTCCTCCAGACTCGTACTGGCAGCCGGCTACGAGGTGCGGACGACAGTGAGAGAGATTGTGGTGTGGGGTTGTGTGTGTGTGTGTGTGTTTCTAATGAAGCCCCGTGGTACTGCTCATTGGCTGGAACCTCAGATTCCTGTTCCCTGCTGTGACTCGGTGTGACGCTGCTCTTGAGTCAGTTTTGCATTTTCTCCACTATGGTTAAGATTAGGATTGGGCAAGGGGAAGCTGATCCTAGATCTGTATCTACGTAGGGGAAAATTCATCCCAGGAGCCTGCGACTCATGGTCCTGTCAGGAAAGCTCTCCTACTCCTGCGTTGACCTTTTCACCCCACCTCGCCCTGCTACCTAAGGGTACACACACGCCTCACACAGGCAATCCATCCTGTCCTGTATTATACACACATGCACCTACGAACACGAACACACAAACACACACACACGAATGGACACTGTAGCTACATACAGTGGCTTGCTAAAGTATTCACCCCCTTGGCATTTTTCCTATTTTGTTGCCTTACAACCTGGAATTAAAATTGACTTTTTGGGGGTTTGTATCATTTTATTTACACAACATGCCTACCACTTTGAAGATGCAAAATATTTTTTGTGTGTGAAACAAACAAGAAATAAGACAAAAAAACAGAAAACTTGAGAGTGCATAACTATTCACCCCCCCCAATGTCAATACTTTGTAGAGCCACCTTTTGCAGCAATTACAGCTGCAAGTCTCTTCGGGTATGTCTCTATGAGCTTGGCATATCTAGCCACTGGGATTTTTGCCCATTCTTCAAGGCAAAACTGCTCCAGCTCCTTCAAGTTGGATGGGTTCCGCTGGTGTACAGCAATCTTTAAGTCATACCACAGATTCTCAATTGGATTGAGGTCTGGGCTTTGACTAGGCCATTCCAAGACATTGAAATGTTTCCCCTTAAACCACTCAAGTGTTGCTTTAGCAGTATGCTTAGGGTCATTGTCCTGCTGGAAGGTGAACCTCCGTCCCAGTCTCAAATCTCTGGAAGACTGAAACAGGATTCCCTCAAGAATTTCCCTGTATTTAGCGCCATCCATCATTCCTTCAATTCTGACCAGTTTCCCAGTCCCTGATGATGAAAAACATCCCCACAGTGAAGCATGGTGGTGGCAGGACAACATCCCCACAGCATAATGCTGCCACCACCATGCTTCACTGTGGGGATGGTGTTCTCGGGGTGATGAGAGGTGTTGGGTTTGTGCCAGACATGGCGTTTTCCTTGATGGCCAAAAAGCTCACTTTTAGTCTCATCTGACCAGAGTACCTTCTTCCATATGTTTGGGGAGTCTCCCACATGGCTTTTGGTGAACACCAAACGTGTTAGCTTATTTCTTCTTTAAGCAATGACTTTTTTTCTGGCCACTCTTCCGTAAAGCCCAGCTCTGTGGAGTGTACGGTTTAAAGTTGTCCTATGGACAGATACTCCAATCTCCGCTGTGGAGCTTTGCAGCTTCTTCAGGGTTATCTTTGGTCTCTTTGTTGCCTCTCTGATTAATGCCCTCCTTGCCTGGTCCGTGAGTTTTGGTGGGCGGCCCTCTCTTGGCAGGTTTGTTGTGGTGCCATATTCTTTCCATTTTTTTAATTATGGATTTAATGGTGCTCCGTTGGATGTTCAAAGTTTCTGATATTTTTTTATAATCCAACCCTGATCTGTACTTCTCCACAACCTTGTCCCTGACCTGTTTGGAGAGCTCCTTGGTCTTCATGGTGCCACTTGCTTGGTGGTGCCCCTTGCTTAGTGGTGTTGCAGACTCAGGGGCTTTTCGGAACAGGTGTATATATACTGAGATCATGTGACAGATCATGTGACACTTAGATTGCACACAGGTGGACTTTATTTAACTAATTATGTGACTTCTGAAGGTAATTGGTTGCACCAGATCTTATTTAGCAAAGGGGGTGAATACATATACACGCACCACTTTTCCGTTATTTATTTTGAAGACTTTTTTGAAGCAAGTTATTTTTTTCATTTCCATTATATGAAATCCAAATAAATATCAATTTAAATTACAGGTTGTAATGCAACAAAGGAAAAAGCGCCAAGGGGGATGAATACTTTTGCAAGGCACTGTATAGCAAACAACAACTCATTCATTGTTTTTGTGATATGGCTTGATATGGAGTTCCACAGTCTAACATACACACACACACGAACACACACACACGCACACACAGTCCAGCCAATCTCCCTGTCTCTCAATCAGCAGTCCAAACAGCCCCATGCGGTGCAGTCCGTTCTGCAATCTCTCGTTTTTTATGATATGGTTAGAGGGAGAAAATAGCAACAGAGGTCACTCGAGAGAGAGAGAGAGAGAGAGCGATAGAGGTGTGTGTGTGTGGGGGGGTGGGGTGTGGTAGAGAGAGAGATGAGAGAGAAAGGGAGAGAGAGAGAGAGAGAGAGAGAGAGAGAGAGAGAGAGAGAGAGAGAGAGAGAGAGAGAGAGAGAGAGAGAGAGAGAGAGTGTACTGGAGAATCTCTCTCCCAAGCCTGGAGATGACTGAACAGATAGCAGAGAGGGGGAGGGGGCCAAATGAAAAACGAGTGCAATAACATACAATCAGAGACAGTGAGGAAGGGGATTACCTCGTCTGCTTCACTGGAGTATGTAATTGTGGTAAAGAACACCACGACTCAAGCCATACCGCAACACAATACTGCAGCACAGAGCTGAATGTGTTACCAGGAATTAGCACTGGTGATAACAGTTTGAGAAAGAGGAGGAAGATTGATATATTTTTTTTATGGTGATGAGGATGATGATGATGATGATGATGATGACGTCAACGAAGACAGGGGTTGTATTGGTAGCCTACTAGTACTATCAGTAGTAGGTTCTTCACATATACAGCAAATTAAGCGTGCACAGTTTTTGTGCATCACAAGTATGTCTGGAGGGTATATACACGGATTGTTCTTCATAACTTGATTATGCGGTAATACAGCGGCTCCAGCCACTACTCTACATCGTGGGTAGTTGTTTAAACAAAGCTTTGATTAGTGTGACCTCTATACAGGAGTGCAGTTACCCCCACCCTTCACTCCCCATGCTTTACTTTACAAAGGCAGGCGTCAGTCACCTCCTCATAATGAACTGTTCTGGCCGGGAACACGTCTTTAGGAGACTATTAACCCTCGCTGGCCTAACAAGGCCAAGCATACAGAGACTAAACACATAGGTAAATAAGGCCAGAGAGAGAGAGAGAGAGAGAGAGAGAGAGAGAGAGAGAGAGAGAGAGAGAGAGAGAGAGAGAGAGAGAGAGAGAGAGAGAGAGGAAAATCAATTTCTTGAAAATTGGACTTCATTTTGAGGGAGAGAAAAAAGCAAGCCTTGCTCAAGATCATTCTTTAATGACCTAAAGTCCACAAGCATGAATCTTTTAGCAGCGGCTGTCTGTGTGATATGGGCTAAGGTGTAGGGGGAAGAGAGGATGGTAGGAGGGGGAGAGAGGATGGTAGGAGGGGGAGAGAGGATGGTAGGAGGGGGAGAGAGGATGGTAGGAGGGGGAGAGAGGATGGTAGGAGGGGGAGAGAGGATGGTAGGAGGGGGAGAGAGGATGGTAGGAGGGGGAGAGAGGAGGAGAGGGAAGGTCCATTCCGGGGTTTAGAATGTCTGTGAGATGAAGGGGGCAGTGAAAGGGGGAATCAGTGGGTTAGTGCATCTTTTGGACAGACGGATAGTTCGGTTTCAGCCAACACAGAGGCCAACTCAGGTACCTAGTTTTATACAGCAGGGCCTGTATTCATAAAGCATCTCAGAGTGGGGGTACTGATCTAGCATCAGTTTTGCTGAATAACATTATACTGTTTGAACAAGGTGGACCTGATTCTAGATCAGCACTCCTACTCTGAGACGCTTGATGAACACAGGCCCAGTTGACTAAGACAGGCTTGGATTATTAAAATCCAGTTGATGTGGTTTCTTATTCAGTAACAAATAACAACACACAGAAAAAACCTGGAAACAGATCAAATGGAAGTTTTAATTTGACCCGGTGATGACTCAGATGCTGGCATAACGCCTGTTTCTCCAGTTGGGTTTGTTTTGAGGAGAGCCAGCAATCTGAGCCAATAAGAGCCTCGCTCCCTCTCTCTCTCACATCCAGATGTATCATCACTGATTAGCCAGGAGGTCAGAGACTCTGTTTCATTCGCTGAGCTGTAGAGCTGCCGCCGGCTGGCCTTCAAGTGCTGATGCTTTATCGTTAGCAATCTGCTGTTAGCTACAGACAGACGATGTAAAGACCTAATGTGGTCTCAACCCTGGTTTGACCTCGACAGCAGTGTTTGACACCTGGGTTGTGTGTGTGTGTGTGTGTGTGTGTGTGTGTGTGTGTGTGTGTGTGTGTGTGTGTGTGTGTGTGTGTGTGTGTGTGGCTGGTGGGTATGTGAAGGGCAAAGGGCCAGTGCCACCTTGAAGAACATTAGTCAGCACGACCTGCTACTGTAGTCACAGCCCTTTAAGAAGCTCTCTTACAAAGTATCATATTCAAACAGGGGCGGACGGGTGAGGTAATAATGGTGTTACTAATATTTGTGGCATTCCCATTAACCTTGCTGTGAAGCGGTGCCGCAGAGATGGTAGAGGGCTCTTATGACGGTGTGTGAGGGTCTAGGGGTGAGGGGAGGGTGGGTGACTTTGGTGGAGGTGCGGGGTCACGCCTCCAGGAAAGTACCCCGGCACTAGCGTATGTCCCAATGGACCCAGGTCTGCCCAGGAAAAAGGCTAACAGATGGTGTGTGTGTGGGTGTGTCTGTGAAAGAGAAAACTCAGAGCAGAGGGTGGGAGGAATGCTAATGCAAGAGGTAGGTACAGTGACTGTGCTCTGACAGAGGCTGAAGGTTCTCCACACAATGATGCAAAACATACAGTAGAACACCACAGGAATAGCAAAACAGTGTTCTACGCCAACGCAACGCTACTTACCTAATAAACAGCCTACACATGGAATACGGAATTCACTCAAGTATTATATATTGCGCGCTAAATTCCGAGCTAATATAACATTGACATTGGTATGGATGCATATGAGAAACAAGCGTGATACCAGAATGAAGAATGAATTAATGGAAGGCAGTGGAAACTATATCAAAAAGCTTTACAGTCAGAACATGTCATGTGACACGTCTTACAGTTTAATAACGTATTATCGATCAAGTCTGAGTGAAATAGACGTCTGTATTCATTGAACCCACAGGCAAGTGTACTCACACACCATGATAAACCCTCAAAAGATTCCCACCACCACCAACCAGGACAAAAAATGTAATTATGACAAAATCAATGGCACTAACTGAATCCCTTCCAAGTTTTACCTCATAAACACTTTGTGAGCTGAAACATTACTGAAACAACAATACTAGGCTGAAACCTTTTCCCGCCATCTTGGTTTTTCTTTCTTTACAGAAATCTTAAGGGCATCTTTCTGTCGATGCGACTAGATCATGATTTATTCCAGAGAGGATCAATCCAGTCTGGCTGATTGAGAAAACACCTGAACTGTAGCCACATTTGTCTTGTCTGATTTAAGAGGCTCTGTCTAGTATACAGATCAATTTTAATGAAAATAACATTCACAGATTCATCATGTTACACCTGTGGGTGTATAGCAACTTTATAAGTAATAAATACAGTGTGTTGTTGTTTTAACACTGCTGGTTAACAGTACTGTTCATCTTGTATTTTCTATAGATGCAGATCTCTTTTCATCTTCACTAGTCTGGGTCTTTATTAAAGCACTGTATCATATTTTGCAATACATTCTGCATGCATATCACCTAGTTCCCTCTAGCCTGGGCCTTATGTGAGGTTCTCAACAGTAGAAAAAACTTTCCCCAAATAGTCAGTCTCTTACCATAGATATCTTTGGGAGCAGATATTGACTTGTCAGCAAAACTATCTTGTATTAGAGTACTGTTGCCTGACATTAGGCAGCTAATTGCCCTTTTCCGACACCTTCATTATTTTTAATGGGAATTGGGGATCTGCTGACCAGATAAAGGTTGCGTCGATACAGCCAGTGCTCTGTGAAATAGTGTGATGTTATGGCGCTCTGACACTGTGATTTCACAGCAAAGCAGACCTGGATTTAAATACTATTTGAAATATTCACAATTATTATTATTTTTTCGTTTGTTTTAGCCTGCCTGGAGTGTTAGATGGGCGAGTTTTAAGTTTTAGGACCATGTTATTGGTTCTATTGAGTCAGGCAAGGTCAATCAAACACAGATATCAAACAAATTATTTAGAAATATATCATTTAACCCAGGTTTGCTGAGAAGCAGATCAAGAGACTTCAGGGAAAATAAAATGTCTTGATTGTGTTAGTTAGGGTTAGGGCGTATTAGAATATGCCTCAATCTATATTGAATCTATAACTCATGGATATCAAATAAGCTTGGGGAGAACGTGTTATGCTCCGAATGAAGTTATAATTTGCATGTTGAAATAACTGCATTAATTATGAATTTCTTTATTTCTGGAATGTACTGTAAATCTTAGGAATTGTAAGCCTCATTTATCAAGTATGCATATACACAGTTTAACTAATGAAGAGTAATCAGAAGCTATATGCGCTATATAGGCTAGCTATAGCTTATTCTATGTGCAATATAGTTCACCGCTCAGAATTTATCAAAATCAGAGCTTGATTAGAGCTCCAGATTGTAATTATTAAAACCACACATTCATCCCTAGGGCATCAGTACACAACCATCAACAATTTTATATAATAATTATGGAATTTTCCTCACACACAGACTAAGGCATCTTCTTTGGATCGAGGCTGACATTTTCAAAACAACCAGAACCCTAGAAGACAATACTGTCAAAAGACTAGACTAGCGTGAATGGAATTCTCTGCATGCGGCAATCCACAACATCCTGGTAGAATACCCCTCCTCCGTCCTCCACACCACACAATACACTAATGGAATCTCACTCTAACGTGCATTACTGAATTGGCAAGACAACATAGACGTTTAGCTAGTGTGGTATCTCACCCCACATCTAATTAGTTAGAAATGTCACCACACAATAACCTGGCCCAATCTCCATCTTAACCCAATTACAGAACTATTGCCACACAAATCACTCAGAGAAATCTTGCCTTAAACCAAATTACGGGAAATATCACAAAACAATAAATAATTTATTTCTCCCCGTCATCTCATTCCAAATGAATTAGTGTCGGAATACGGGAATATCAGATCAGACACATGCCAAGATTTTTTTATACCTATTAGTGAAATACCCACTGGTAACAGAGGTAGAGCAATCCTTTCATACCGGTGTAAGACAGATCCTGTAAGTGTCGTTAGGAGGCTGTCACAGTGAAATATGCAGTGAAAGTCCTGCCTAACTGAGTCTTTACTGTCAGGCGCGCGCTGCTTTATTACTAGAAAATCCCACTGGCACCTTCACAGCTGGAACAGCCGACCACGTGCCAGCCCTAAATGACAACACAATTTCTGTGAATCTCTTCATGGTGGCAGAGAAGTGACACAGCGATGGTGAGTAGGGGGATTGCACTGTGCCACCACTGCCTACCGCTGGGCATCAGGCTGGATTGCCTTACCAATTCTGTTATTTCCCGAAATGGTACGAGTCCCACAGCCACACTGCTAACACACTGACACAACCCGTTATTTCCTATACACAGGCAATTTAAAAAGGGATATTTCACAGGGTATGTGGTGGGCTTATTTGGCCATTGGCGGTCTCACAAAGCTCCTAACCACTTATTGTCATGCAGTGTGCGGTGGCACCCGGACTGTACGAGCATCTTATTAGAGTTATTCGAGGTATGTGCCTCCCTGGAACGAATCCCTAATGAGTAGAATATCACATTAGCGCCAACTCCTTACCGCCGCAATATCACACAGCAATTGACCCTGAAAAAGTTTCACTACACCCACTCGCCGAGAACATTACCCAAACAACGTTTTTTATTGGCAG